>NC_132887.1:39804028-39894028 GCF_030463535.1 Salminus brasiliensis | reverse complement strand
AGGCAGATGGGTGGATGAGAGGATAAATTGATGGAGGGATGAATAGGTAGATTGATTGATGAGAGGATGAATTGATGGATGGATGGGTGGATGAACAGGTAGATGGGTGGATGAGAGGATGAATTGATGGATGAACAGATAGATTGATGGATGAGAGGATGAATTGATGGATGAACAGGTAGATAGGTGGATGGGTGGATGAGAGGATGAATTGATTGATGGATGAACAGGTATGTAAATTGATGAGTGGATGAACTGACATAAACATGCATAAATGGAGGAGCGGATAGATGGATGGATCTCTCTCTCTCTCGCTTGCTCTCTCTCTCTCTCTCTCTCTCTCTCTCTCAGGTGTTCAGTGTGTTTTCTGTTTCCTGGATTACCGCTCTGATCTCCAGGCTCTGCTCACTCAGTGTAGTTCTGTAGAACAGGGAATTCTGGGAGCACCATATCTGCATGTCTGTACTGGGACACAAACTGTATCATGGTTTCAGTTTATCGTTACAGCAAAGTGTGTGTGTGTGTGTGTGTGTGTGTGTGGGGAGGGTGGGTGTATCGTGTGTATCTCTGAGTTTTCACTCGTGGACCAGATTCCATTACAGCCCTTGGCTCCTGTTCTTTCCCCAGTTCTTGCGCAGATCTCACACACACACACACACACACACACACACCTTTCCTCTCTATCTTCACCTGAACCTCCTGAAGTGAACAAAAAAAAAAACAAAAAGGAGGGAGAAGCAGAGGAGAGGAGGAGGAGGAGAGGAGGAAGAACCCGCTTTCAGAAAATCGCTCTCTCTTATCTCTGTCCTTCAAGACTGCGGCTGGTGGGAGCGCCCGGGATTAACTATCAAAAGAAACACTAAACAATGGAGGACACTTTGGGAGAAGGACAAGGGAGGGGAGGGGGGAGTGAAAAGTCAAACACAGTCACTCACACACACACACACACACACACACACACACACACACACACACACACACACACACACAGAAACATTACAAAGTACGGTGGCCTGATGGGACACCGGAGAAGAACATATTGCCTGTGAGGGTGAGGAGAGAGAGAGAGAGAGAAAGAGAGAGACAGAGAGAGAGAGAAAAACACCTCGGAAAGAAGGGATGAGCTGTTCAGGATAGGGGAAAAGGGAGCAGGGAGGTGTGTGTGTGTGTGTGTATGTGTGTGTGTGTGTGCGGGTGTGTGCGGGTGTGTGCGGGTGTGTGCGTCTGAATGGTTAAGGTCACGAACGGTTATCATTACAAGCAGTAAAGATAGCGATCAGCCGTGGTTATAGATGATTCATAGAATGAATTGTATAAAATTAGTTGTAGTTACATTTATGAACAGTTAAAGTAATGAATGACTGAGGTTATGAATAATCATGATCATGTTCAAAGAACAGTTCAGGTTATATAAGGTTACAGATATAAACAGTTAAGCTTATGAATCGTTAAGGTTATAAGCAGCTGAGGTTTTTCTGTGGTTACGTTTTTAACTCGTTAAGAGTTATGAACAGTTAAGGTTATGGACCGTGTAGGTTATGAATGGTCAGGGTCAGAGTTATGGTTATGTACATTTAAGGTTAAGTACATTTAAGGTTATGTACATTTAAGGTTACTGAATAGCTAACATTATAAACAAATACGGTTATAAACAGTCACAGTTATAAACAGCCCACATTATAACCATTTAATATCATGAACAGTTATGGTTAAAAACAGTTAAGATTATAAACAGTTACGGGTATGTATGTTTAATGAACACTTATGAGCCTTATGAACAGTTAAGGTTACTGAACAGTTAAAGTTAAAAGCACTTAAGGTTATGTATGTTTAGGGTTTAAACAGTTATGATTATGAACATTCGAGATTATAACCATGAAATGTCATGAACAGTTCGGATTATAAACAGTAAAACAGGTTATGTACGTATAGCTAAGGTTGTAAACAGTCATGGTCATGTAAAGTCATGGTTATGACTGGTCAGGATTATAAGGTTATGAACGGCCAAGGTTATAAACAGTTAATGTTCAGTATGATTAAAGCTACATACAATTATGGTTATAAATGGTTACGCTTAATGTACCTAAAGCTTAACGTTATATGACGTTAAGGATATAAACAGTCATGAATGATAGTTATGGATGATTAATGAAGTTATGAAGAGTTCAGCTTGAGGTTATGAAACGTGCAAGAGCGTCTGGTGTTTGTGACGCGAGTTACTCCAGTGCATGACCTCAATTAGCAACATGCTAATTCCTCCTTTACCCACTGCCACCCAGTCACCCTGCAGGTGTACGTGCAGGTTAGCGCCTCGGAGGGTCGCCAGCAGCTTCTACAGAGGAATCACATCCACGCAGAAAAGGTGCTCTCTGATTGGATTTCGAAATGTCAATAACGGCCTAGCACCGGCCGGCCAGCACAGAAGCTAAGGGCTCTCAAAAAGAAGATGCACATGGTCAGCAACGGGCCAAGATGTTGGACGATGATCACCACCGCACCTCACCCGCCTTACAGTTCTTCCACTACTCAGCTCAATGCCTGAGGGGCTTTGAACCCATCTATAGCCCACACCTGGCATTAGACCTGGTGCCAACAGGTTCATCAATGTTTCCCTGCTCCAGGGGGAGTCCTATTCTATTGGCAGAGCTTCTGCTACAGGGGCTAGTCTATCCAAGCTGAGTCAGTGTCAGTGTGTGCATGTGTCAGGCGACGCAAAGTGACTGAAGATGTGTCCACAAACTTTTGGACATAGGTTACCTGCTTGAGCGTCTCGGTGCGCTGCAGCGCTAAAGGCCTGAAGCCACCATCTGACGAGTGAAGAAAGAGAGAGACAGAGGTAAAGACGGAGTCAAGTGTTACACACAATACCAGGAAGAGCATGACGGGGGACATGACGGAGCTTTCAAGAAAAAATACTGGAGGACAGAGCGGCGCCAGCCAACACACACACATACACACACACACACCCTGGCGTGAAAGGCTCTCCATTCAAAGTCAGCATGCGGAGAATGGCGAGTGACAGACAAGCAGATGAAAATGAGGTAAAGGTAATACTATTCAAGTGAGGAAACAGCTACAAGCTACAGTGTGTACATACACTCTATATGTGTGTGTGTGTGTGTGTGTGTGAGAGTGTGCAGTGCAGTGCGGTGTAGTGTACGTACGAGACGTCAATCAGGGGCGAAAGCGAAGTTGTTGGCCGTTGTGTTGTGAATGATGTGACCACAGGGCAGGTCTGGCTGTCAAACGGCAGGAGTGGGGGATGAAAGAAGGGGTGGGGGGGGGGGGGGGGGTTGGGGGGGCTGGGAAGTTTAGAAAAGGCAGCAAAGAAAGACTCTACGGCGACTGTCGTCGCGGGACGCGAGAGGAGGAAGAGGCCACGGAGAGTTGAAGAGTTGAAAAGTTCAGCCGGGGAGGGGTGAAAGAAAGAGCAGAAGAAAAGAGAGAGATGGAAAGATGAAGATGATATGTCAAATGTTTGTGGACGCCCCTTTTAATGCATTTCTAACTTCAGACTTTACACAAACAAACACGCACACATACACAGCTTGTCTAGTCCCTGCAGAGAAGAAGTACTGCCAATAGAATAGGACCCTCTGGAGCAGATCAACATCATGACCCTATTGGCAGCATGCCGCCTAATGCCAGGCGTGGGCTAGAGAGGGGTGTAAAGCCCCCCAGCATTTAGCTGTGGAGCAGTGGAAGAACTGTGCTCTCTGGAAATGAAGGCTGGTGAAGCTCCATCCAGCACTTTTGGGATGTTGAGTTAGGGAGTTGAGGATGCCAACATCCTGACCTCGGTAACTTTAGCGCTTGTCGTTGAATGCAATCAAATCCTCACAGCAATGCTCCTCCAAAAGCTAAAAGGACTAGAAAGTCTTCTTCCCTGGACAGTAGTTAGGACAGTTACTTAAAAAAATAATAAAAAAAAAAAGCAGGAGACACTGTTTTCAATAACCTTGATTTTCAAACAAGCGATGAATGAGCGGGTGTCCCAATACTTTTGTCCGGGGGGGGGCCGACTTCATATTGATGCCTATGGGTTTAGAACGAGATGGCATAAAAGGTGTAGGTGTCCTAATACTTTTGTCCACATAGTGCAGCCTTTGACACTTCCGCCACCATGCTTCACTGTTGGGCTGGAGGAATCAGCAGTGTTCGGGCCATGTTGCTCCACAGGGTTTTAGGATTCCTTGAATGGGCGGGGCTCAAATGAACAGAACCAAGCCACCGTGGGTGGTCCAGATTTTGGAGGGAATGCGGAAATACCTCACGTTAGCGCAGAAAAAAGGACGACTGCTGTAGCGCTGGTTGCTAGAAGTGAGAGAGAGAGCCTTAAAAAGAGTGAGAGAGAGAGCGAGCACACACACACACACACACACACACACACACACACACACACACACACACACACACACAGTCCACTTTTCTTCCTCCTCAGGGTGTGTGATACAGCGTGTCAGCCAGGCGGAGTCTCTGACTCTGTGCCATGTCCCATCAGCCTTAACCAAACAACTCACACACACATATATATATATATATATACATACACACACACACACACACACACACACCATCACCAGCAGACATCTTATCTACTCGCCGCTGCATGGCCATCCCTCCTCCCTCTGCTTTCTTCTCCCTCTCATCCCAATTTTTTTTTTTATTATCTCTCTCCTTCCATCCGGCAATCTCGCCTCCCATCTCTCCACCTCGCGCTCTGCCCCTCCGTGCCCCTCCTTCAGTACCCCTCGATGCCCTGCCTGCCTCAGCACAACAGCCGCATTTGCACCTGAATGTTCGCCTGCAGACAGCAGCCCGGCCAGGCGGAGCAGAGCTTCAGCTTGGGCCGAAGGAGAACACAGCACTGAGGCGTGCTGCGATGGTCAAAAGTTTGTGGACACCCTGTGTTTCTTCCTAAATCGAGGCTGCGAATGCAAGGGTGTGACACTCATTGCTGCAGTAACAGCGTCTACCGTTCTGGGAAGGCTTTGAGTTAGATGGCAGAACATTGCTGTGAAAAAAGGATTGGATTGTATGCAGCCACACGAGAGCAAGAGCATCGTCGAGGTCATGGACTACTGCAGACCAATGCTGGGGGGCTTAATGGCAAGCTCGGGCAAGCGCAAGAACCCGAGGATCCTAGGGACCTACGCAATATTAGCCAGGTGGTTAGTAGTACCCTTGTCGAAGTCAGAATTACTACCACCAGACAGGTGGAGCTACAGGTAGGGGTTTCTGATAAAGTGGCCAGGGAGGGTACACTAGCTATAGGGGCATTATACAGCTCTGAGATGTTGTACCGCGCAGATTGCAGCTCATCAGGTCATTATAAACACTACAACAGGCCCGAGGAGCCGCCAGCGCTGGCCCAAATGTTCCTCAAAGGCCTCAAGCCCAATTCGGGCCTCCTGCCTCCTGACCACTAACGGCGTTACAGGATACCGAAAAAATGTGTTTGCCCAGGGGCACGCTAGCAAGATAGCATCCCGCTTTGATCCAAATTCCCCCCCTGCAAGAACCAACGCCAACACATCGGCCCAACTAGCAAAGCCACTAACAGGGCCGCTAATAAAGCTGAGCGCAAAATGATCTCGGGACAAGCCGGGAGAGGGGGGGGCTAAGTACATCTGCAAACGTCATTAGAGGGGAGCATGCAGGGGGGCAAAAGAGAGAGGAGGAGAAAGAGGAGGAGGGGAAAAAAGAAAGCGGAGAAGAAAGGGCTTTTAAGCAGGTGTTTACGGAGAGAGACGGAGCAGAAAGCCAAACAGAGGGGCTAAGCATGGCGGGTCAGGGCTTTCAGACAGGAGGAATTTCAGTCATTTCAGAAAATAAATAAATAAAAAAGCCCAGAACCTGTTGCGATGCTCCATTTTTGTGGTAGCTATTCAGTAGCCCTTCATCTGTGGTCAGCTTCTGACCCCAGAGCTGCTCCTGGATGGACCTGAGAACGGCCCACCACCCCAGCAACATCAGGACAATAACGCCCCCCTTGGCGTGGCCAATTACCCAATCCCCCTTCCCATGTAAACTTCATGCAAGAAGTGGACAGTGGACATGAGCGCGCTGCGCTGACCTACAGAACCGTACGGGATTTCCAGATGTCAAAAGCTACGCGGGGAAAACTCGGATTGTCTGTCAGTCGGTCAGTCTGTCCCTCCGTCTGTCCGAGCTGCTGGCGGCAAGACAGGTGTCAGTGTGTGTCCGTGTCTTTGTTTTTGTTGTTGGGTTTAGCTTCCCGCGGCGCCACGCTAACGGCCGGCCTTTAGCACTTGGCCCTGCGACGGAGAATGTGGCGCAAAGGTCAGGACAGCGTCCCGACTGCACATCAGCTCATTATGGGACACCAGAGGGGTCCTGTCAGGGAAAAACGACATCCCATCACTCCAGGAAAAAAAAAAAGACACAGAGTGACACGATGACCGTCACAGTGGACGCTGCAGGACTGTCCATATCCCCCTCTCTCACTCGCTCGCTCACTCAACCTTTCTCTCCATTCTCTTTTTTTCAGGGTGACATCTACGGTCAAACTCAACGTTAAAGGCCGCACAGTAAAGTGTGTTTTTAAGAAATTGTGTATATATATATATATATATATATATATACACACACACACACACACACATCATATACATTTTATTATTTTTTATCTAATTCATACAGGGTGTAGCAACTTGTATGTATCATTATAATAATAATAATAATAATAATAATAATAATAACAATAATTAGAATTATTATTATTATTATTATTATCATTGAAATGATCGATACTTCAGACAACTCTTTGGATACACCAACCTTTTGGGCTTGAATTTCACAGTCAAAGCACATAAATAAATAAATAAATAAATAAATAAATATTGGTGCTCATTTGCATCTTATGGCCTTGCTATGAATAACTATTTTGGTGTGGGTCGAAGTCGCAAGAGTGATCAATGAATGTTACAGACTAATTCATACTGGATTTTAGCAGCTACTGAATTCATAGTGGATAATAAATAGTTCTTAGTGCATACTTTAATTTTATTGTGGAAATTTTAATTTAGTGCTGAATAATTCATTGTGGTTACTGCATTATTTTTGTGGATACTAAATCATTTAGACTGAATGCTAAACAATTGATAGTAGGTACGGAATAATTCATAGTGGATACAGAAAAATTCATAGTGGACACTAAATAGCTCTTAGTGGATACTGGATAATTCATAGTGGATGCTGAATAATTTATTGTGGATGCTAAATAATTCTTAGTAGAAACTGAAAACATTATAGTGGATACTGATAAATGTTTTGTGGATACTAAATCATTTAGACAGAATGCTAAACAATTTATAGTAGGTACTGAATAATTCATAGTGGATACTGACTAATTCATAGTAAAAACTGGATAATTCATATTGGATACTGAATAATTTATAGTGGATACTGAATAAACCATAGTGGAAACTGAATACATCAGTGAAAACTGGATAATTCATAGTGGATACTGAATAAATCAGTGAAAACTGAATAATTCATAGTGGATACTGAATAATTCATAGTGGACACTGAGTAACTATAAGAACGCTCTTCCTCCCCCGTGCTCACTGTTGTGTTGTGATGTGATGCTGTGTTAATGAAGGGTAAACAGTACTACACTGGTGCATTACTCTGGGTACTACTCTGGTACCTCTGAGCTTTAATTAATGAGGAAAAGGGACAGAGGCGTGTCCTCTCTCCAACCCCAGACATGACGAGAACTGACAGGTCGTCAGTGAGCAGGCCGAGCTATTTTCAATTTAGAACAGAGGTCAGATTTTTGAGTGTGACATTTGACCTCGGAGTCAAGGCATGACCCTGTGAGTGTGTGTGAGTGTGTGTATGCAGTGCAGGCAGGCAGGACGAGCCAGAACAGCAAATTCCCCAAAACACCTGGAGCAGCTCCACCTCACACACTCACAGCCTGATAGCGTAACCTGTACAGAGAGAGTGCGCACACACACACACACACACACACACACACACACACCTACCTTACAAAAACACACATAGTTACTGAACAGTTCATAGTGGATACTGAACGATTCATAGCGGATACTGAACATTAATAGTAATTCCCAAATAATTCATAGTAGATACTGAGTAATTTTTTTAATTTACTCAATAGTTTCTGAATAATTCATAGTAGATACTGAATAATTCATAGTAGATACTGAATAATTCATAGTAGATACTGAATAATTCATAGTAGATACTGAATAATTCATAGTAGATACTGAATAATTCATAGTAGATACTGAATAATTCATAGTAGATACTGAATAATTCATAGTGGTTACTTACTAATAAGCACGAACATTAAGAGTTTAAGGGGTTAAATAATGTAGTTCCTTGTTTGACCTCACACACACACACACACACACACACACACACACACACACACACACACTTCCCCTATTCTCCACTTTCTCACACAGGCATGCTTTTCAGGCTTGACTCAGGTCCAGTCTTGTCAGATCCTGTATCGGCTTTCAGGCACTGGGGGCTGCGGGGTGCTGGGTGGGGTAAGGTGGGGGTGGGGGGTGGGGGGTATGGGTACAGGTACTACACACCGAGCTACAGGAGAGTTAAATGACAGAAAGGAACCAGGCTCAGGTTACGGACATCACCCTGACATGACCATCATGACCAGGAGACCCCCTGGACGCTAACACAGCTATTATATAATAACACAGCGTGCTGCAGGAGGAACCAGAACACAGGTAGCACCGGAGGACAGCAGAACCGTGTGGTGGAAGGAACCGTGCAAGGGCTGCAGGCCCGTGATTCACAGTCATCACGCTACCTTCTGACATTGTTATTCGGTGCGCTACATCTCTGTAAGTAGCTATAGCATATGCTACCTTCTGTCTTTAGGAAGGACTGTCGTGTGATTAGCACCCAAGAGACTGTCCTGCAGGTACGAACAGCTGCTCCGCTCGCATCTGGCCTGCAACAGCCATGCTAACCACACGCTAGCTCTCCACACGCTAGCTTAAACAATTAGCATCAGGCTCTCTCCGCCTGCATCACTAAGACCGCCACAAACTGTCTGATTTCACAAAGCTCAGCTCGAGCTCTCATATGGAAGACATATGGAGGAGACATTTGTCTGCATTAGATGCACTTAACGACGCCCACTTGAGCACGTAGCGGCGTAGCGGCCGGAAGAGCAGATCTATTGCAGGACTGGAACACGGCACTGAGCCACGATCCATAAACACCTCACAGAAAAGTAGCAGTAGTTTACTAAATCTACAACAGTAAAAAAGTGTGAAAACCCAGGATGAACAACAACACACCCCATAAGTCAATAGCTTGAAGTAATGCTTTTCTGTATGACTGTCTGTCTCTCACATTGTTCTGGAGGGATTTGGGCCCTTTGTGGAGGTTTGTGGACCTTCCCAAGGTCCCACCACAGTGTTTCAATTGGGTTGAGGTCTGGACCTGGACTTTCTTTACTTTTACTTTCAGCTTTCTGTTGTAGATTTGCTGCTGTGCTTGGGATCATTGTCCTGGTGCATGACCCAATTTCAGCTGTGGCTGTTGGATAGATGGCCTAACGTTCGACTCTGGAATACTTTGGTATACAAGGTGCCCAGGCCCTTTGGCTGCAAAACAAGCCCAATCATCACCCCCTCTAGCCCAGTGATTGACAGCTGGTATAAGGTCTATGGTTTTTAACAAATGTGGCGCTGTGCAGTATGACCGAGCATGTTCACTTTGGTCTCATCTGTCCAAAAGAAAACATACTAGGATAAGGTATTATGTCAAAAATGGCCTAAATTAGAAAACAATGAGTGTCTTAAAAAATCTTAGAGCATATTCTTATTTCTTAAGAAGATTTTCTGGAGAACTGCATCTAACAACATTCTTATGATCTTCTTTGTGCTCATCTTAAGATTTTTTTTTCTTTTGTGAATCCGGCTCCAGATGGGAAAATATAGGAAATAAAGAACATAAAATAGTAAGAACTCCTCAAAAAATTAGGGGAAAAAAATAAATAAAAATTTATTTAAGTGCATACATTTTAGTGAAATTATTATTTAAAAATAAAGAAATAAAAGAAAGAAAAAAGAAATAAATACAAATAAATAAATAAAAATTGAATAAATTGAAAATTAAATAAAGAATTTTGTTTTTTAAAGAAATAAAGGGAAAAAAAATAAGACAGAGTTTTTAAGAGAAAGAGAGCCAGAGAGCAGTTTTTCTACTAACTGCAAAATGTGTATAGTAGTGTGTGTGTGTGTGTGTGTGTGTGTGTATGTGTGTGTATGTGTGTGTGTGTGTGTGTTTGGCATTTGCAGTCACTTTTTTTATTTTTGCCTGACGTTATTTTGAATCAAAGCCCATCCAACTACACACACATCCCTCACACAACCCTCTCTCTCACTCACACACACACACACACACACACACACACACACACACACACACACACACACAATGCACCTTGTCAGTGCAGGCACAGAAGTGGTAAGTGGCACAGCAATGCTATCCCAGCATCCATCTGCATGTTAACCTGGGGCCTAGTGTCCTAACACACACACACACACACACACACACACACATACACACACACACACACACACACATACAGACGTCTCTAAAAGTCCTACCCCAACAAGCAACAACCAAATCTCCACTTTAGGCCTACGTGCATGTCTCTCGCCCTGTGTGTCTCTCTCTCGCCCTCATTGTGGTGCAGGAGGGTGTGAACGCCAGGGCACAGGGTCCAGTTTAAGGGATTTGCATTAATGCAACAAGCTACAACATCAACATCAACAGCGGCAGAGGCGGTGGCGGCGGCGGCTCCGGACGGCCCAGGCCAAGCCCAGAGGCCTTCAGCGCACCATCCTGGCTGCTTGTCCCCACGGCAAGCCGTCCACGTCGCCCGGTCACGTGACCTGCCCTTGGTGTACAAGGACTTTGGCTGCCGGTTTTGAGACAAACAACAATAGAAAACATCAGAAGGCACCAAACTCTGCACCTCCTAAACGAACGCTCGTTTCTGGCGTACCTGCGCCCTCTGGTGTCTGTTGTAAGGAGTTCAGCTGTAACCTGCTCAGAGCTGTGGAGCTCTCACTGATTCCAAACCAGCTTCTCTGACCCAAACGCTTCATTTTAAAGAGTATTTCTAATGGATTTCACGTCATTCATGCCACAGCTCATTCCAAAATATGACACCATGCTGGCGGCCTTCTGAAAACCTCAGGAAAACGTCAAGACAATGACATCCATCCCCAAAACAACCCATAATTAAGTCTTATTAATCTCACCCTTGGCAATAGGTGGCAATTAGCTACATACATACTCAGAGTAACATTTAGCCAATGAGTAGTGTATTTAACATCTAGCTAACATCGGCCAGAGTAGGCTAGACTAGTTAACAGCAAGCTAATGTCAGAGTTGAGTCTTGAATCCAGATTAGTTAACACTTAGATAAGATCTAGCTAACATCAGCTAGACTAGCCAACATCTAGCCAACGTCAGTTAGAGTAGGTAACATCTAGCCAACGTCAGTTAGAGTAGGTAACATCTAGCCAACGTCAGTTAGAGTAGGTAACATCTAGCCAACGTCAGACTTGAATCTTGAATCTAACATCAATTGGAATAATTACCATCTAGCTAACATCAACTAGAGTAGTTAACATCTAGCTAACATCAGAGTAGAGAAGATATAGTTAACATTAGCTAGATGCACCACTTAGCCATCATCGGTTAGAGTAACAGTGGCTAGACTAGTTAACATCCAGCCAACTTCGACTAGAGAAGTTAAAAACTGGCTAACATCAGTAAGGAGTGGCTAGAGTAGTTAACATCCACCCAACATCAGTTAGAGTAGTTAACATCTAGCTAACATTGGCCAGAGTAATTAAGAGTAATTATTATGTAGCTAACATTGGCTAGACTAGTTAACATCTAGCTAATATCAGACTCAAATAACACCTAACTCTTAACACTTAACTAACATCAATTTGAATAGGTACCAACTAGCTAACATCAGCTAGAACAGATAAGATGCAGCAAACATCAGCTAGATCAGTTAACGTTTACCCAACATCAGTTAGAGTAAGTAAGAGCTAGCCATCATCACCTAGAGTAGGTAACATCTAGCCAACATCAGCTAGAGTAGGTAACATCTAGGTAACATTGACTAGAGTAGATCTAGCTAACATACGCTAGAGTAGGTAACATCTAGGTAACATTGACTAGAGTAGATCTAGCTAACATATGCTAGAGTAGGTATCATGTAGGTAACATTGACTAGAGTAGATCTAGCTAACATATGCTAGAGTAGGTATCATGTAGGTAACATCAGCTAGAGAAGGTAACATCTAGCCAACACTGGCTAGATTAGTTAACATTTAGCTAACAGTGGACAGACTAGTTAACATCTAGCTAACATGAGTTAGAGTAGGTAACAATAAGCTGACATTGGCTAGACTAGTTAACATCTATCTAACATTGGCTAGAGTAGATCTAGCTAACATAAGCTAGAGAAGGTAACATCTAGGTAACATTGGCTAGAGTAGATCTAGCTACCATAAGCTAGAGAAGGTAACATCTAGGTAACATTGGCTAGACTAGTTAACATTTAGCTAACAGTGGACAGACTAGTTAACATCTAGCTAACATTGGCTAGAGTAGATCTCATTAACATACGCTAGAGTAGGTAACATCTAGCTAACTTTGGCTAGAGTAGATCTCACCAACATACGCTAGAGTAGATCTCACCAACATACGCTAGAGTAGGTAACATCTAGCTAACATTGGCTAGAGTAGATCTAGCTAACATACGCTAGAGTAAATAAGAGCTAGCCAATCTACAAACATTACTAGCTGCCTTTATCTATCCTTAGGTTCCTGTTCTAGATAACAGAGAGTACTACAGGATCAGAAACCACATAAACGAGACTATTAGAGGTTACTGAACACCTCCACGCTCAAGAAATGATGTTCATAATCTTCCATCACTTGTTAGCGGCATTAGCCTCGCAGCTCCGGCGTGGAGCTAAAGGAGCTAAAGCTCAGACACCAAACATGTCCTGGCTGATCGACTACATTTAGGGAGGGGAAACGGTGTGAATTTGAGCTTCTGCCAGACTGTTCCTCTAACTGTCAGGCTGTACAAATAAACGTAGAGCAGAGTGGAGAAAATTGTTCATCATCGAGTCGCTCGAATTAAAGAGGCGTCAACATCTGGGAACGCTTTGAAGTCCCAACTTATTTTACAGGCCATTTCCCACAGCAAGCACTCGTGACACACGGTGATTGACAGCTGGAGGGCGGGGCCGCTCAGACAGCGAAGTGTGTGCACTTACTTTGATCTGTGAGAGTGTGTGTGAGAGACTGTGTGTGTGTGTGTGTGTGTGTGAGAGAGAGAAGGAGTGTGTGTCTGCAAGGCATGGGGAAGTTGGAGGTTGTGAGTTCTTTCTTAAAGCCTGTTAAAATGCCTGAGGGTCTAACAGATTGGGGAAAACACACACACACACACACACACACACACACATTTTGTAGATTCCCCTTGTGCCGCCAAAACGGCGCTGATCCATTAAAACACAGACCCTACAAGGCCTCTGAAAGGGTCCTGTGCTATCTGGCACCATGACGTTCCAGCAGCAGAACCGATCCGAAGTCCTGTAAGTTGTGAGGTCGGGCCTGTACGACCCTCAACAAGCCTTAGGTACCCACGACCCTGACACCGGTTCACTGGTTGTTCACTCTCTTGGAGCAATTTTGGTAGGTACTGACCCGGTAGGTGCATACCGGGAACACCCCACAAGACCTGCCTGATGTTCTGGAGATATTCTGACCCAGTCTGACTCGTCTAGAACATCTCAGATTTGTTTACTTGGCCATTTTTCCTGTTCCAACACATGGGCTGTGTCCCAATTGCACACTATACACTAAGATACATTGACGATATACTAAGCTTGACAGTTTGTTTGTTTTTGTTGCACTGCATTGTGGGATAATAATGTCTAATATAACCATACTCAGAAACCGACTGTCTTCGAGTATGAATCGTGAATATTTGGGTATACTTAACTTTCACATTTTTATGTTTTCTCTATATATTTAATACTCAAAAAATATTAGTATTAGTAATTAGTATGCAATTGGGACACAGCCATTAACTTCGAGAACTAACTGACTGTTGTTCACTTGCTGCCTAATACATCCACCCCTGAGCCACTGGAATCTGTTGGTTATGATGATGTTATGATGGTGCATATTAGTATTAAGTTAAATTAATTAAATTAATTAGTATATTAGTACATTTTATGCAAATCGTTGCTGTAGTGCTAAAACATGTATCTTTATTTTTGTCTGGATTCATTTTTTTTTGTTGTTGTTTTTTTTTTTTTACCATAATGTGAATCTGGAAGTGGGTCTTTTCATTGTCTCCAAATTTCATGACGAATGGACCAATCGAAATGCTCTGAAATGACCTGTAAGAAAATCCTTTTCCATTGACTTCTATTGAACGTTCAGAAGGTTTTTCCCTCCTCCTGTAAAGTTGCTGTTTTTGCTGATTTTTGGGAGTTTTTTCCTCAAACAGTGACAATGTACAACCTTTGAACTGCGATGTAACAGAAGCACCACGGGCCGCAGAGCGCAGTTATGCCCATTAACAGGCCCCTCATTGTGAAGACGAGTTACTGTCAGAAATGAGCAGCAGGCCCCCCGGGCCAATCGCACACACTCAGGTTTCGAGGTGCGGCGGCTCCAAAGAGACAGCCTGCCACTTACTGTCAGAGCGCGTTCTCCGGCTGCGTACGACACGGAAGGCTGTTGTAAGTTGTGACCTTACGCGTGAAAGCAAAGATATGCAGTACAAGTCAAAAGTTTGGACACTTCTGATTGACTGTCGGCTTTGGATCGGATTAAAGCTACAAAAGATCTCAGATCTTAAAGCAACAAAGGAAAAAAAATTACATTTAGAAATTTACACTCAAAATCAGGCCCAATGTGGTGTGTACTTAACATTTGCTTAAAAAGTTGAATCATGCATGCGCCAATATGGGTATTGTGGGCTGCTGCTGCTGCTGCTGCTGATGATGATATCTGATATTTTTCACATGGATCCATAAACGTTCAAAAATGTAGGCCCTGGTGCGCTCTTATAAAGACAGGCCTTCACTTGATTCAGTTTAAAGGCCCCTCACACCCACAGTTCTCCATTCCAAACACCTTTAATACGGAAAAGTGTAGCATCATGTAATATTAGGAGTCCTAGCAAGTGGTGGGGAATGGGAAATGACTAGATCAGGGGAAAAAATCTGAAAAATAAACTAAAAAAGTGATCGAGTCAAAAATACCAACAACCGTAGGTCATAATGTCACTCACGTACACTAATTTTGGATATAGAATAGCAAAGGAGTCGATTCTTGTTGGTGAACTGAGCCAAACGATGCGACTCCCGATTCATTCCAATGAATCAGAATCCAAAAATAGCAAGACCTAGAAAGCCACTACAAATTCGGTCAAACCCTGAACAGCACTGACCTCTAGTGTCCGACAATTGTAAGGACACAGTAGGCATGAGCTCACCCACAGGCCACTGTGGGACAAGGCCTGAATTTAGTTAGCGACATGCTAAGAGATTTTAAGGTAAAGGTAAAGGTGCGTATTTGTCACTGTACAGTGTGGACTGTACAGCGAAATGTGTCCTCCGCATTTAACCCATCTGGTAGTGAACACACACTCACACACACACACATGTGTTAGGGGCAGTGAGTACACACACACACCCAGAGCGGTGGGCAGCCAACTCCAGCACCCGGGGAGCAGAGAGGGTAAAGGGCCTTGCTCAAGGACCCAACAGTGGCAGCTTGCCGAGCCCGGGAATCGAACCCACAACCCTGTTATCGATATCCCGGCGCTCTAACCGCTGAGCCACCACTGCCCCGTAGTGCTCACAACTTTTACCTTTACTTTTACCAAGAGCTCAGACCTTAATTAGCTCGTTAAGGCTATAGGAAAGGTCAGGTGATGCTAGTTTCAAAGCTTTCCAAGGCTTCTCAAACCTTGTACCAACACTCAGCAGCCATGGGCTCCTCTAAGCAGCTGGGCGAGCACTCTGAACACCAACAGAACTGATGGCCACAGAGCAGGAGAAGCTGGAACTAAGAAACGGGCAGCTAACAGGAACTGTGGAGGTCACGCTGAGGCCTGGAAGACCAAGAAAGCTTCCAGAGAGAAATACTTGTAGGGTTGCTAGACCAGATCAGAACCCCTGCTTGACTGCATACGTTAAGCACTGCTCTCTTCAATATATCCCCCAATAAATCAGACAATATCCAAGGATATAAGTTAATAATGTCACAGCAAGTCCTAAAGCTAGGGAATCATATCGAACCTGGAATCACTCTAGAAGGAAGGGCATGCGAGGTAAAGGCCCGGCAGGCCTCTGCGCCATTCAGCACGCCGAAACATAGAAGGCCGTTGATGTTATCAGCACGGCTGTCGTCGTCGTCATTGCAGACAATAGGAATCGTCTCTGCGATCTGGCCGCAGGACAAGAGGGGTCAGCAGCAAGAACCAGATCGGCAAAAGATACAGCAGGCAGACTATCTGAGGAAGGCGAAAGGCGCTGATGGAACAGCGAGAAAGCACTTGAGCTGCACTACCGGTCAAACATGTTTTCTGGCTGCAGATAAACATACAAAATCTTTACAGCTCCACAACTCTCCAGTGATCAGGAGGAAACTGGATACATGAGAAATGTCCAGAATAATAAAACCAACCTGCAGATGGTGCTAACAACATTGATATCCAGTATGAAGCTCTAATAACATTGATATCCAGTATGAAGCTCTAATAACATTAACATCCAGTATGAAGCTCTAATAACATCAATATCCAGTATGAAGCTCTAATAACATCAATATCCAGTATGAAGCTCTAATAACATTCATATCCAGTATGAAGCTCTAATAGCATGAATATCCAGTATGAAGCTCTAATAACATTAATATCCATTATGAATCTCTAATAATATTAATATCCAGTATGAAGCTTTAATAACATTAATATCCAATGTGAAGCTCTAATAACAATAATATCCAGTATGAAGCTCTAATAACATTAATATCCAATGTGAAGCTCTAATAACATCAATATCCAGTATGAAGCTCTAATAACATTAATATCCAGAATGAAGCTCTAATAACATTCATATCCAGTATGAAACTCTAATAACATTCATATCCAGTATGAAGCTCTAATAACATTCATATCCAGTATGAAGCTCTAATAACATTCATATCCAGTATGAAGCTCTAATAACATTAATATCCAGAATGGAGCTCTAATAACATTAATATCCAGAATGAAGCTCTAATAACATTAATATCCAGTATGAAGCTCTAATAACATCAATATCAAGTATGAAGCTCTAATAACATCAATATCCAGTATGAAGCTCTAATAACATTCATATCCAGTATAAAGTTCTAATAACATCAATATCCAGTATGAAGCTCTAATAACATTCAAATCCAGTATGAAGCTCTAATAGCATGAATATCCAGTATGAAGCTCTAAAACATTAATATCCAGAATGAAGCTCTAAAACATTAATATTCAGTATGAAGCTCTAATAACATTCATTTCCAGTATGAAGCTTTAATAACATTAACATCCCGAATGAAGCTCTAATAATATTAACATCCAGTATGAAGCTCTAACAACATTAATATCCAGTATGAAGCTCTAACAACATTAATATTCAGTATGAAGCTCTAAAACATTAATATTCAGTATGAGGTTCTAATAACATTAATATTCAGTATGAAGCTCTAAAACATTAATATTCAGTATGAAGCTCTAAAACATTAATATCCAGAATGAAGCTCTAATAACATTAATATTCAGTATGAAGCTCTAATAACATTAATATCCAAAATGAAGCTCTAATAACATTCATATCCAGTATGAAACTCTAATAACATTCATATCCAGTATGAAACTCTAATAACATTCATATCCAGTATGAAACTCTTTTAACATGAATATCCAGTATGAAGCTCTAATAACATGAATATCCAGTATGAAGCTCTAATAACATTAATATCCAGTATGAAGCTCTAATAACATTAATATCCAGTATGAAGCTCTAATAACATTAATATCCAGTATGAAGCTCTAATAACATTAATATCCAGTATGAAGCTCTAATAACATTAATATCCAGTATGAAGCTCTAATAACATTAATATCCAGTATGAAGCTCTAATAACATTAATATCCAGTATGAAGCTCTAATAACATTAATATCCAGTATGAAGCTCTAATAACATTAATATCCAGTATGAAGCTCTAATAACATTAATATCCAGTATGAAGCTCTAATAACATTAATATCCAGTATGAAGCTCTAATAACATTAATATCCAGTATGAAGCTCTAATAACATTAATATCCAGTATGAAGCTCTAATAACATTAATATTCAGTATGAAGTTCTAATAGCATTAATATCCAGTATGAAGTGAAGTAAACACACTAAAGCTTTTTTCCACACATTTTCTCCTGGAAGCCTAGAGCAGTGGTCTTACTGGAGACAGCATGAAGGTAAAGTGGACTTGTCTGGGCTAGCCGGAGTTCAGCATTAAATATGGTGTCATCTGATACTGCCAGCATTAAAGTTCTCAAAGAAGAACCGTCAGAGAGGTCCTGAGAACCTCTCTATGCCGGCGCTATACACGTCTTCCTGTCTGTATTAATGTCAAATAACTGAAATTTCCATTTTTGTAACAATCTCATATCCCCACAGCTTACGTTCAGCTGACATTATGGCTCAAAAGCACACACAGCGCCATACTTTACGTGGGTTTAACCCCTTTATATAGATTTATATCAGAATTATATAGCTACTTATCCCACCCTATCTGAACTAACAGGCCTGCATATTTGGCGCTTCCTCAGATTTGTATTGGAGCTACGAGGCTAATGCAGCTAACAATCTACACCGAGCGTGAGCCCCGTGCAAACACGTCTACCAATGTCACACTTTCTTCAAACCCCTCAAATATTAGAGATTATTTAATAATTAATTACTAAAACAAATCACAACTGTTTGAGGCAAGTGAGTGATGAGGTAGCCATGCAGTTAGCACCATGCTAATCTGTGAGGTAAAACGTTCCATTGCTTGTTAGCTACATTAGCCTCGTCGCTCCAGTATGAAACTAAAGAAGCAAACAGGGCTCGCTTTGGGGGTTTTATTTCATTCTGAACCACTGAATCACAGCCAGCTCTGCCACCATCATGAAATTTTAATTCTGGAGACTAATCTTGACATTTCTGACAGAAAAATAGCAGTTTGTTCATGTGTGTTTATGTGCTTTCCCCTTAAAAACACACACTGCCGCGTGATCTAGAACGGCGCAAAACAACCCTTGTGGACCAGTGTTAGCTTAGCGCTAACATAAGCTTAGCGCAAAAACATACATAGTTTTTGTTTTGTTATTGCGACTTTAAGATTAATTTATGTAAATACTAATTAGCTGCTCTGTATTGGGCCTAATCCCAAAAGCAGATTAGTAGCTATTTTTAGTAGCTAATCTTTATGTTTTTGTTTGTTTTGGGTTTTTTTTAAACACTTTAAAAGGTTTGCCGGTGTAGCTTTGGAAATATATTTTACATAATATTCAAATGAATGTCAATGTCAATGAATGTCAATGTAACAATGTAACCGGCAAACCTTTTAAAACATTGACATTCATTTGAATATTACGTAAAATATGTTTCCAAAGCAACACCGGCAAACCTTTTAAAACATTGACATTCATTTGAATATTACGTAAAATATGTTTCCAAAGCAACACCGGCAAACCTTTTAAAACATTGACATTCATTTGAATATTATGTAAAATATGTTTCCAAAGCAACACCGGCAAACCTTTTAAAACATTGACATTCATTTGAATATTACGTAAAATATGTTTCCAAAGCAACACCGGCAAACCTTTTAAAACATTGACACTCATTTGAATATTACGTAAAATATGTTTCCAAAGCAACACCGGCAAACCTTTTAAAACATTGACACTCATTTGAATATTACGTAAAATATGTTTCCAAAGCAACACCGGCAAACCTTTTAAAGTGTTTAAAGTGTAAAAAAACAAATGTAAAAATTAGCTACTAAAAATAGCTACTAATCTGCTTTTCTGTTCAACTTTAGTGGATAAATGGTTGTCGGGCATGGTTGTGCGCTAGACCGTACGTTTATTAGGTTGAGCGAACTTTGCTAGACGTGTCTAGACGTTTGATAGCAAGTTAGGTCTGGTGCCGGGTTAACGCTCTCCTGCAAGCATATCGAATTAGGCTATGTGCAATCGGATCGAATGTAGCTTTGCACGCTAAAGAATAAAGTCTGGATTCTTCGCTATTGGCAAAGTCAGCAGAAACTCCAATGAACTCCAGACGTCCAGAAAAAGGGCCATATATATGGGATAACCAGAGCACATGTCAACAACTTGTCAGCAACTTAGATTTAATCCAAGATTAAGACGCCATTAAAACACAACAGAAGTCCAGCCACAGAGGTGCACCTTTATCTGCAGCCTTTATTTCTGGCTCTGGTCCTTTATCGCGCTCTCTCCAAGTGCGGACACGGTGCCGGGGGGTTCGAGGGCGTAATGCAACCCGCTGCTCCTTTGTGTGGCTGTTTGTAATGAGCCTGTAATGACCTCATGTAAAATGCAGCACACAGATCAGTTATCTCTCTCGCTCTCTCTCGCTCTCGCTCTCTCTCTCTAATTCCAAATGCAGATTAGTAGCTAGTTTTGTTTACATTCAAATAATTTTTAAAGTTATTTTTAGTTTGTTAGTAAACTTTAAAGAGTTTGCTGGTGTTGCTATAGAAACAGATATTTTCAGTAATATTTAACGAATGTCAATTTAACGTGTTTCTGTTCAGCTTTAGCGAATAAAAGTAGATATGTTGGAATTTCGATTTCAGGCATGGTCGTGCGTTGGTTGCCTGAGATGCCAGAATGGAACTGCTGCACCATTTAAGGTGAAACAGAGAATTAGAATTAGAAGTCAGCTAATCATGAATATTTGCATCTAATTTTAATCTTAAGGGACTACACCACAATTATTATTATTATTAGCATTAGCATTAGCATTGTGTAAACAACATCATACTAATCTAGTAGTGTGATATCAAGAAGCTAATGTTGCTAATAGTCTAAAAGTTGTTTTTATTTATATATTATTATTATTATTTTTTTATTTTTTTTTTTATTCAGACTGCTAATTGTAATTCTCCGCTCCACCTTAAATGGTGCAGCAGTTCCATTATGGCGCCATTTAAGGTGGAATGAAAAATTACAATTAGGTATTTAGGTATTTCAGGTATATTTAATAAATGTCAACATAAGATTTTTCTGTTCAACTTTAGCGGATAAACAGTCGCCGAAATAAGAAAGGAATGTTGGAGATGTAAACAACAAATGAAAAGTTATGAAGAAAATTCATATCAATGAACCCAAACATAGCGTAAAAAATGGCGTACTTACGTAAAAAAAAAGACGTTACATTTTTATTGTAAAAAGTCCAGCAAAATTCATCCTTTTTTAATACAGTTTTTCACTTTATCGCTTCTGAACTGCACAGAAAGTGGAGGAAATGTCACTAGTGGATCAGTGGTCGGCTCATGAATATGTAAATGTGCTGGGTTTTGTGACGTCACAAAAACACTGACTTCAAACAGGCTGTTTTGAGCCCTTTAAACTTTCTACCATCGAGTGCAAAAGTCTGATAAGGGCAGAAGACAGTAATTATCAGACAGGATCAGACAGTAAGAAGCTGCAGCAGCTGAAAGCACGTGAATCCGCTCACTCACCCTCGCTTCCTGCGTCTGTAAATCTGGGACAGGGTCTGTTGACGCCTTCAGCCCCCGCGGCTCGCAGTTAGTTAGCTACGGCTGACCGGAGCAGATGCGGCTCAGACGGGAGTCTTGAAGACCCATAGGAAGTCCGGCTGGGTTTACTGGCTGGTGTTGCTGGTCGTGCTCATTCCGGGCAGAAGCGCACGCTCGAGCGTGGATCACTGCAGGAGCTGGATTTCTCCGCTGCCTGGCAACCCGCTCCCTTCACAACAACACGGCCGAGCCGCCGGCAGGCGCCCTGTACTCCAGGACTTACGGTAATTCGCGGGAAAACTGTAACCGGGTCCCTTTACTGATTCCGTGGCAGGCTGAGCCGCCTCCGCTCACCCCGTTGTAGTGAACGGTCGCGACACTACATTAAACAGGCGGTAGGTGGCGCCAGATAGAGGGAGAGAGAACGTAATACACTGTTTATAGTGAAGTCTTTCTTTTGTATATTTGGTAAAAAAAAAAAATATATATATATATATATCATTATTTTAGTTTAAACTTGTATTAATTCATATTTTATTTATTCACTTCTTTTTTTTACTTTTTGACATAATGCAAACTTGTCAGTTCTCTCTCAAAATTGCATAACTGACCAATAAAAATGCTCCAAAATTACTTCATTACATACATTTGAACAAATTAACTTTTATATTGACTTCCATCGAAATTTGTCTGAAAATGAAGGAAGCGGTGGCTCAGATTATTGATGACAGGGTTGTGGGTTCGATACCCGTGCTCGGCTGGTTTGCCGCTGTTGGGACCTTGAGCAAGTCCCTTTACCCTCTCTGCTCCCCGGGCGCTGCAGCGATGGCTGCCCACCGCTCCGGGCGTGTGTGCTCATGGTTACTGTGTTTGTTTACTGATATTCCATCTGTGTCCAACACTAATGTTAAATATAGCCGTCTCGTCTTGCCTGGCTCATGTCTTCCGTGTGGAAGTTAAAAATAGCCCTTTTTAGAATGAGGCACAATACAGGGCAGCCAAAATAGGGCTTGTTTGGACACTGCACAACAGCCCATTATATCTGACCATGTTATGGTAGATAAACCCAAAACTTTCCATATAAGAAATATAGAGCAAACATGGCCTTTAATATAAGGGCGGTCAAACAGGGCAGGGGGAAGCATTACCTTTTTAAAAAATGATTTATATAGATTTTTAGTTCTAGTTGGGTTTTTTATTATTTTGTTTTTCTACACTTCTATTGTCATTTTGGTTGTTATTGTTACATTATAACTGTTGTTATAATGTACTCATCTTGAAGTAAATGGGTGGGAATGGAGCTAGTGCTACAAGTAAACACAGACTGACATTTAATTTAGTTTATTTGTGACTTTCAAATTTTACAATCATGAAAAAATCTGGTAAAAAGACAAAAATATTTGATTATTATTATTATTTATTATTATTATTATTATCTTGCTTCCTTTAAAACTGTTAATAAATATATCGATTTCTTTTTCATGTATATTTTCTTTGTGTATTTTCCTATTGTTATTTTAATTTTTATGCAACGATAATTATATATTACATATATTTTAATCATTAATGCCATACTTTGATTTTGCTTTTTTTTTTTTTACTTGAGGAAAGCACAACGTTGCATTATATTTGTTAATAAATAATAAATGTAAAAAAAAAATAAATTAATTAATAAATAAATAAATACATGTGCTAACTATTTAGCTAGCTGCAGCGCTAGCATCTCACCCCGCAAAAAAAACACCTTAATGTTACCATGGAAACAAGACAACATTTCCATGTTTAATTCATGTTTTAAAATTGTATATCATTTTATTTTTCGTGCACAAGCATCACACTATAGAGTTACAGCCCAAAAACACAGTTTTAAACAAAATACTAACGAAAAAAAAATGTAGTTTAGGCTAATTAGCTGCAAGGCTAGCAGCTCACGCTGTCAAAACCTCTTCCCATACGATATTTCTACGGTTAATTTAACGTGTTAATGTATCAAATCATTCTACTTTTCATACACAAGCAACACATTGCCAACGTTTGCTGGAAAACAAACAAACACACGTTTAATGAACATTTTAGCAGTTTAGCTCCCATTCACTCCCATTCATCCCGCCATCCATCTTTGACCTAGCTACGTTTGTTTGGTTGCAAGCAAATATCCAGTACTATTTTGTTTTACTTTTTAAATACATTCATTTATAAACATTATCGACGTGTTGTGGCTTATTTATTTATTGAACTTTATTTGTTTAGCTACCTTATTTATTTACCTAATCCGCTATTTTAAAATCGCTGGGGAAACGCTCATGGGAAACGTAGTTCACAGCCTAATTGTGATGAACGATAAATCGTGCCTGTTAGAACTACAACTCCCAGAAGGCTTCGCGGCTCCGGCGTAAGCGTAGCGTCCAGCTGACGGTGCCTCGTGACAGCCCCGGTGTAAGAAATAGAGGTGACCTCCGAAACTGGTCGAGGGAGAGAGCTGGACAAAGAGTGGACATGGTAAGGGGGGATTTTTTGTGCTTTATTGAAGCTTTGGGATATTAGACGTTGGACTGTACGTTGGATAGGTTGAATGCACTTTGCTAGACGTGTCTAGACGTTTAATAGCAAGTTAGGTCACGAGCTGTCTTGCATCTAAGCTTTGAATGACTTTTTAATTGTAATTCTCCGTTCCACCTTAAATGGTGCAGCAGTTCCATTCTGGCGCCTCAGGCGCCAGAATGGAACTGCTGCACCATTTAAGGTGGAACGGAGAATTACAATTCGAGGTCAGCTTAATAATGAAAATTTGCATCAGCATGCAGCATAAAAGCAACTTTTACACTATAAACATGTAGACAGTCAGAAATCCAAGCTGTTAAGCAATTAATTCATCAAATTAAAATTAATATGCAATATTATCTTATCCTTTATATCATTTCCTAATATAAAACACCTTCTCCAACTACAATAACTGTATCCTAATTTTTTGAATGAATATAATTACTAAGCTCTTATACTAGGCTATAAATAATCCGGCACTGTAACCGTTTACGTCACTCAGATGTCAACCAGGCCGGAGCTCTATTTTTACATTCAGCATGGATCAACCTCAGGCCCTCTTCCAGGTGTTCCAGGAGGTTACAGTGACCTAGTTGAGGTGCTTGGGTGGAACTACAAATCTGTATAATTATTATTAAAGAAAAAATAATAATAAGTTTAGGGTGGCAAGTTTAGGGTTCGTCTATCATTGCATAAAGGGACTTGGTCAAGGACCCAACAGCGGAAGCTTGCAGAGCCCTGGGGAATCGAACCCATGACCCTGTGATCAATAGCCTGGTGCTCTAGCTGCTGAGCCCGCCGCCACCGCCCCCTATGATGGGATGGGTAGCTATATTGTCGCTTATATGCAGATACTTGAAAATGTGGTATCGGTATCGGAAAGTAAAAAGTGGTGCTAGTAAAAAAAAAAAAAAAAAAAAAAAAAAAATATATATATATATATATATATATATATTATTAAATTATTTATCAATTATAATTATTAGTTATTTTATCTCTAGATACAATTCCCACATGGTGAGGTATAACGTTATTCATTCAACTATGATATCGTATCGGTATCGGGTATCGGCCAATACGTGAAGTTGATCTATTGATATCGGTGCATCCCTACTAGCAACATTAGCTTCTTAACAACATACCGCTACATTAGTGTGAGTTTGTTTACATGATGCTAATTGTTGGCTGCCTGTTTACGTTCATAGTTAGCAACATTAGCTTCGTCTACATCAATTTATTTTAATAAATAAAAAAGGTCTCTATGATCTGAGTACTTTAAGGCATGCTAATGTGTCTAAAAGTAAACGGAAATAAGGGAAATAGTATGATGTTGTTTATGTGATGCTAATTGTTTGGTTTTGATTCCTAATTAGTAGTATTAGCTGTTTTACCTCATACTGCTACATTAGTGTGACGTTATTTATAAAGAATTATGAAGAAAAAAAACTGCTAATGTGTCTAAAGGTGAAGGGAAAAGAAGCAAATAGCCGTTAAAAGCAAATAGTATGACAACGTTTATGTGATGCTAATTGTTTGGTTTTCATTCCTAATTAGTAGCATTAGCTGTTGACGTCATACTGCTGCTACATTAGTACGTCATATTTCTACATTAGTGTGACGTTATTTATAAATAATTCATAGTTGGCAAAATGATCTTTTTGACGTCATACCGATACATTAGTGTTACTTTGTTTACAGGATGCTAATCGTTTTTTATTCATAGTTAGCAACATTAGCTTCCTCTATCAATTTAAATTTTTAAAAAGAACATTTCTATGATCTGGGGACTTTAAAACGCGCTAATGTCTAAAGGTGAACGGAAAAGAAGCAAATAGTCGTTAGAAGCAAATAGTACGACGTTGTAGCATTAGCATTAGCTGTTTGACGTCATGCTGCTACATTAGTACGTCATATTTCTACATTAGTGTGACGTTATTTATAAATAATTCATATTTAGCATCGTTAGCTTCTTGGCCGGACGTATATCATACCGCTACATTAGTGTGAGTTTGTTTACATGATGCTAACTGTTGGCTGTGTGCTTTTATTCATAGTTAGCAACGTTAGCGCGTAGGCTGAAGTGTGCCCTCAGCAGTCTTCTCCTCAGGTTATGGTAGGTCGTCTTCACGGGTCTGTCTGTCTGTCTGTCTGTCTGTCTTCCTGCCCACAGGCTGAAACTATCCGAGTTCTGGTGACCGGCGCGGCTGGGCAGATTGCCTACTCGCTGCTCTACAGCATCGCTAAGGGAGATGTGTTTGGCAGAGAGCAGGTAACTACAGGCTGGAGCTCATGCAATGTTCTCCTGTCCCGCCATGAGCTGTTGGGCTCACTCTTGTTACGGTTTTGCACTTCATGTATTATAGGAATACATTGTTCAGCCATAACATTAAAACCACTGCCAGGTGAGGTGAACCAGGTGGTCAGTTTCCAGTTCTAAGGAAAGGCAACCAGGTTCATGGATGCCCATTTCTCACTGGCGCTCATCGAGGTCCCACCTCACAACTTACACTTACACTTGGAGGATCTTCTGCTAACGTCTTGCTGCCTGATACCACAGGACCCCTTGGGAGGGGCGGTGGTTTTAATGATATGGCTGGTCGGTGTGCTTAAATAGTATGTGACTTTTTTTTTTCTCCTGTGATGTCAGCCTCTCGTCCTCGTCCTGCTGGACATCCCTCCCATGCTGCCAGTGCTGGAAGGTGTTGTCATGGAGCTGCAGGACTGTGCCCTCCCCCTCCTGAAAGGTGACCTCCTCCTGTTTCCCCCTCTCTCTCACACACACACCCCACACATATTATCTTGCATGGATAAGCACCCGCACAACACATTCACACATGGATGCACATGCTTACTGTACTGGCAAAAGCATGTAAACGAAATGGACAAAAGTATTGGGACGCCTGCTTGTTTATTGTTTCTTCTTCCGAAATGAAGGGAATTACAAATCAAAAATGTTGCTTCTGCTTTTACTGGAGTGACTAAAGTCTCCACTGTCCTGAAAAAAGGGTTAGTGAGGGGGTTATACCCCTCTAGCCCACACCTGGCATTCAGAGTCCTATTCCATTGGCAGTACTTCTCCCCAGGGACTAGACAATCTATGTATGTGCATTTGCACACCTGTGTCAGCAGTGGGTGCAACTTAAAGTAGCTGAATGCATTCATTAAAAGGGGTGTCCGCAAACATTTGGACATAGTGTACATGACTTTAAATAAAAGAATGCACCGTAGCTACACCTACACCACCCTCACACTGCAGCCGTATCTTGTACATGACGCAACCTAGAGTCCACCCTGACCGTACGGCTGCTCTGTAAACACTATTGTGAGCGGTATGCGGCTTCTGCTACGACCCCGTCCCGTCTTTGTGTCTGTCCCTGGTGTAAGAGGCCCCTGCGCTAGCTCTGTTCAAACAGTAAGGCCACTGGGATAGCAGGGACACAGCGGGGACGTGACTGACCGCCTGTTTGATCCCTGTTTGAGTTTTGGAACTCGCCTGGATTTGGTCCATTGAGAATGGAGGTGCAGTTAGCACCATGCTAACTGGCGAACATAAGCTTCCATTGCTACATTAGCCCTGCAGCACCGATTTCCACTATTTATCAGTACTTAATTGGTCATTTGTGTGTCCTGCAGAGGTCGTTCCCACAGATAAAGAGGAGGTCGCATTTAAGGACCTGGATGCGGCCATCCTGGTGGGCTCCATGCCCAGGAAAGAGGGGATGGAGAGGAAGGATCTGCTGAAGGCCAACGTCGCCATCTTTAAGGCTCAGGGGGCCGCGCTGGACAAGTACGCAAAGAAAACCGTTAAGGTAACTGCTGTGTTAACCTTTTATACACTGTGTCCAAATGTTTGTGGACACCTCTACTGATGAATGCATTTGGCTATTTAAAGTTGCATCCATTGCTCACTCAGCTTATCTAGTCCCTGTAGAAGTACAAGTAGAAGTACAGCCAATAGAATAGGACTTTCTGGAGCAGATCGACATCATGACCCTATTGACACCATGCTGCCTAATGCCAGGCGTGTTGAAAGGAGAACCCCCTCTGGAGCAAACTCTTGACTCCTTGTCCATTTTGCTTTGTGCAGGTTCTGGTGGTTGGTAACCCTGCTAATACAAACTGCCTGATTGCGGCCAAGTCGGCCCCCTCCATCCCCAAAGAGAACTTCTCCTGCCTGACCCGCCTGGACCACAACCGGGCTCGCTCCCAGGTCAGCCCTCACAAACTTATAGTCAATTCAACCCAGTTCACATTCACCTCATTAAATATGGAGTTTAATGAACTGTAGTTCTCCGCGGTTCCTGCAGGTGGCAATGCGCTGTGGCATTCCAGCAGATAATGTGAAGAACGTCATCATCTGGGGGAACCACTCGTCCACCCAGTACCCCGATGTCCACCACTGCAAGGTCAACGTGGAGGGCAAGGATGTGGCCGCCTTCGAGATGGTGAAGGATGATGACTGGCTGAAAGGGGACTTCATCTCTGTGAGTTTCGTCCGCCAGAGTTCACTGCAGGAGGAGTATCCTTCCGCAGTAATTGGCTGTGTGTAGATATGATGATGATGATGGTGGTGGTGTCCAGTGTGACTGGGCTGTTACTTCCATAGAGGGTCAGTAGGAAACATGGACCACAGGCTACATGTGGGGCGAATCTGATCTGTTTATAGAGCTGTGTGAACGCACAAAGCAGTAGCTCCTGTAGTAGTATTGATATTAGCAGTATTTGCTGCAATATTAGTAGTAGCAGTAGCAGCAACAGTAATAGTAGTGTTGGTATTAGCAGTAATAATAGTGGTAGTAGTATTAGTATCAGTAATAGTAGTATCGGTAGTAGTAGTAGCAGTAATAGCATTAGCACTAGTGGCAGTATTAGTGGTATTCCTACTAGTATCAGTAATGGTAGTAGTGGTATTAGCAGTAATGGTAATGGTAGTATTAGCAGCAGTAGTAGTATTTGCAGTAGCAGTAATGGTAGTATAGATATTGGCAGTAATAGTAGTGGCATGAACAGTAATGGCAATAGCAGTAGTACTAGTACTGGCAATATTAGTAGTTTTAGCAGTAATAGTAGTATCAGTAATAGTATTTGCAGTAGTTGCAGTAAAGGTAGTATAGGTATAAGCAGTAATAGTAGTGGTATTAGCGGTTACTGACAGTATTAGTAATAATAACTGCCATATTGCAATAATGCAGTAACTACAATAAAACAGCAATAGTACTGTTAGCAGTAGTAATAGTACTAGCAATATTAGTAGTTTTAGCAGTAATCGTAATGGTAGTATTAGTATCAGTAATGGTATTTGCAGTAGTAGCAGTGGCAGTAATGGTAGTAGTATTGGTAATTGTAGGATATGAATTGGTAGTAGTGGTATTAGCAATAATAGCAATAGTCGTCTCAGCAGTAGTAGTAGTAGCAGTAGTAGTAGTAGCAGTAGTGGTATTAGCAGTAGTAGTATTAGCAGCATTAGTAGTGTTTACAGTAATAGTAGTGGGATTAGCAATAATAGCAATAGCAGTAATAGCAGTAGTAGTGGTATTAGCAGCAGTAGTAGTGGTGGTATTGGCAGTAGTAGTAGTAGTTTAGCTAGTAGTAGTGGTATTAGCAGTAGTAGTAGTAGTGGTATTAGCAGTAGTAGTAGTAGTGGTATTAGCAGTAGTAGTATATACAGCAGTAGTAGTGGGATAAGCTATAATGGTAATAGTAGTATTAGCAACAGTAGTATTTACAGCAGTAGTAGTAGTATTAGCAGTAGTAGTGTTTACAGTAATAGTGGGATTAGCAAGAATAGCAATAGCAGTAATAGTAGCAGTAGTAATAGTAGTAGCAGTAGTAGTAGTAGCAGTAGCAGTAGTAGCAGTAGTAGTAGTAGCAGTAGCAGTAGTAGTAGCAGTAGTAGTAGTAGTAGTAGTAGTAGCAGTAGTAATAGTAGTAGCAGTAGTAGTAATAGCAGCAGCAGCAGCAGTAGTAGTAGTAGAACTAACCCTCTTTGTCCTCTCTCCGTCTCGCTCGCTCACTCGCTCTCTCAGACAGTCCAGCAGCGCGGAGCGGCGGTCATTAAGGCCCGGAAGCTGTCCAGCGCTATGTCTGCAGCCAAGGCCATCTGTGATCACATGAGGGACATCTGGAACGGCACTGCCGAGGTCAGCCAACACTGGGGTCTTGACTAGGTGTCTGTGTGGGGATTGCTGATCTGAGAACAGTTTGTCTTTTAAAGGTTAAAGGTTAGGACTGCTTTCTGAGGTTAGGTCAAACCTACAGTTCTGGTTCAGACCAGTTCCCAGTAGAGGACGTAACCAAGTTTAAAGCACTAAGACCTAAATTTAACCCACAGTTTGCATCCTAACCGGTAAACCTGTTTTTTAGGATTTTCAGCTGCATTGGTTTACAGTGTATTTATTTTGGTGTGGTTTGTGTAGGGCGAGTTCATCTCCATGGGTGTGTACTCCACTGGAAACTCGTACGGCGTCCCCGAGGACCTCATCTATTCATTCCCCGTCACCATTAAGGTAAAGCTAACTAACTCTGACCACAGCTGTTCCTGGCCTTTCTGTCTGGCTCCTGTGAAGTTGAGTAATAGTTATAGTACCTGCAGTAGTATTAGTAGTAATGATTCTAGTGATGGCAGTTGTAGTGGTGGTAGTAGTCGTAACGGTATTAGTGGTGGTGGTGGTGGTGGTGGTAAAAATGGGAGCAATAATAGCATCAGTAATATTAGTAGTAGTAATGGTGGTGGCAGTAAAAGCAATAGCAGCAGCAGTAATTATTATATTATTAGCAGTAGTAGTAGTAGTGGTAGTATTCGCAGTAATAGCAATAGCAGCAGCAGCAGTGATGGCAATTTAATTAGCTGTAGTAGCAACAGCAGCACATATATTGGTGGTGGTAGTAGTAGCAGCAGCAGACATAGCAATTTTATTAGCTGTAGTAGCAGCAGCAACAGTAATGTTGGTAGTAGTCGCAGTAATAGTATTCGTAGTAGTACTAGCCTTGGTAGTGGTAGTGCACTTTTGTAAGTTGCTCTGGATAAGAGCGTCTGCTAAATGCCTTAAACGTAAATGTAGTGGTAGTAGTAATCAGTTGTAGGAATACTTTTAGTAGTAGTACTTGCATTGGTGGTGGTAATGGCAGTACTAGTAGTAGTAACAGCGGTAGTAGTAGCAGTAGCAGTAAATATATTAGTAGTGCTCGCAGTAGGGGTGGTAGTTGTAGCAGTAATAGCAACATTAATAGTAGTAGCAGTAGTGGTGGTGGTGGTGGTGGTAGCAGTAACAGTATTATAAGTGGTGGTCATGGTGGTCAGCAGCAGTAATTGTTGTAGTGTTGTGGTGGTGGTGATAGAATTTGGACTGTTTTTTTGCCTGTTAGCTTCCATTGTTTAATGAAAACATGGTTCTGGTTTAGCAGCCAACAACAACATGTTTGGATGATCATTTTTAAATAAGTAATATCGCCTCCAAACATACTAGGATTTCTTTCTTCTGCAGGACAAAGCCTGGAAGATTGTAGATGGTCTGGCCATCAACGACTTCTCCAGAGCCAAGATGGACGCCACAGCAGCTGAGCTGGTGGACGAGAGAGACACCGCCATCTCCTTCCTTGGTGTGTGACTACAGCCGCAGTTGAACCCGCGGCGCCACCACCCCAACGCTCCAGAACCTCCAGACGCACGTCTGTGAGAGCCGACCCCTCGCCCCCAAACCCAGAAGCACTCCACTGTCCTCTCTCTCTCTCTCTCTTTGTCTGTCTGTGTCCCAAACTCTGCTTCTTCTTCAGTCCAAAGTCTTGTAGTCCACAGCTGAACCAGGTGGTTCTAGAGTCAACTCTTATAGAACTATACTTCTCGCCCATCATGCCTCCGCCATCATGTCCCCCCCCCTCACTGTTTCTGTGGTGGTATAGATGCTGAGGAGGCAAGGTAAGGTTGGGTAGATCATGGGGAAACATTCAGAGAACATGATCTTGCTTAATTCTCTCTAAAACCTCGCCTAGTCCTATTGAACCCACCCCCACCCCCACTGACATTGATCTCCTCATTGGATCCAGCAAAATGGGCCAGTAGTTTCTAGAACTCACAGCTGTGGAGAACAAGCTCTTCTTTGCCTCCTCTCCTGGCCTCAGGTGTACAGCCTTGGTCAGAGTGCTGATCTAGGCCCTGCTTTAAGAGATCTGACCGATCTGGCTGAGGACTGAGGAAAGCAAGCTGATCTCGGCTCATCTAGCTCCACCATCCAAGCTGTTGGGGAACTTGCACAGAATGAGACGGCGCCAAGGAGAGGAGGCACCCTCAAAGCATAGGTCAATAGGTCAATAGGTCAAGATGGGATCCGTGTGGGTTCTTTCTCCCACCACGTTGTGTTTTGTTTTGTCGAGCCTTTAAATGGAAAAGCTGTTACAGATTCACCAGATGTTTCACACCATCCTGTAGATGGAGCTACCCCAACGATGCACTAGTGTTACTAGGACTGTCACTGACACTTCCTCTATAGGTCCTACAATCAGTCCGCTAATGGAAGGGTATTTCTTGAAATTTCTTGCTGAAACGGTTCAGTTTTGTCTAGTTTTGGTCTAGTTTTGTTGTTTGCTGGAGAGCCTACCACCACCACCACCACCACCTACTCCACCATGTTCACTGAGGTCACATTTCTATTACTTCTGCATTGATGTGTATCTGCACAATAAATACAACCAACTGTTAGTGAATCCTGTGTTGGTGTGGCAGTTTGTTGATATTTTGAGCATAATTCAGTGGCTAAGGTGTGAACAGTCATTCAGAGTCCCATCAGCTTTATTTTCACCAATGGAAAAGAATTAATACGTCTGAAACCACTTTTTTTTTACCTGTTTTTGGTCCAATATGAAGAATATGCCAGTTATAATAATATTAAATAATTCAATAATTACTTTTTATCATTGTACTGGAGCAGCCTGGGTTGGGGACAAGGCCAAAGTAGTAAAACACTGATGTTTGAATAGATATTTTAAAATATATAAATAATATATATCTAATTTATTTTTTTGCATAATATTGGTGGTGCGATTATTTCTAAAAAAAAAAATTAAAAATTGAAAAATAAAAACCTGTAAAAACCTATTGTTTAAGTGGGTGGTCTCCCTCTGTCTGCCCCAACCGACAGTCATTCAGAGTTGGGGTTCGGGGTCAAACTGAGCTTCACTGTAGAGAAACTGACCCACTCTGATCTCTTCACAGTGGTGGTAAACAAAGCCAGACGTCAGTCGGCATGACTACAACACAGATGTAGCCCATAATTTCTTTACCATGTTTACCAAACCCACCAGTGAAGCTACACGTGTCTTCTGAGCTTTATAAGGTATAATGATGATGGTTAAATAGTGGCCAATCTCAAAACGAAAAGGGGACTATTTCGCGGCACAACACTCTGCATGTATCCCTCCACCACGACTGGTGTTAATGTTAAGTAATTAGGCCAGAACCTTCTCACAGCTCTGGTAGAACAGTGTCTCAGGCATCAGGCAGTGTCTTCATAGCTATATCGGGTTAGAAGAACTTTCTGTGAGGGAGCTTTTAGAGCCCTCCTGGTCATGCTTTACTGCAGTTACTGCACAGTTGTAGTAGCAACTAATGGCCACATGGGGTCAGGTTACACAAGCATTAAGCAGGTCAATTCTAATTATATTTCCAGAAAGTTTGTGGACACCCCTTCTAATCAATGCATTTAAGCTACTTTAGGTTGCATCCACTGCTGACACAGATGTGCACACACACACACACACACACACACACACACACAGCTTGTCTAGTCCCTGCCAACAGAATAGTATTCTCTGGAGCAGATCAACATCATGAACCTATATATATATTTTTTTTTATGTTTATATATATATTTATTTTCATGTGCTGTTGAACCTGCTAAAATCAATTTTATTAGGGTTGACAGGGTTGATTATTATGCAGTTTTATGAGCTTCTCTATCATTTATATCTATAATCTATAATATATCTATCATTTATATATATTAAATATTGTAACAATATTAAAACCCCCACATACTGTTTTACAGAACCCAACACACAGTCCACTTAATTAATTAACATTAATTAACAATTCATTAAAAACATGTTTTGTTTTTTTAGTTCGATCTTGTGCTGTATATTAATTTATTACGTAAGTTATGACTAGAACATAATATCCCATATAACTCCAATGGAAAAGAATAAATACCTCTGAAACCACTTTTATTTACCTGTTTTTGGTCCAATTTTGCTGTAAGAGTATGAAGAATATGCAAGTTTAATAATATTAAATAATTCAATAATTACTTTTTACCATGTTATTGGAGCAGCCTGGGTTGGGGACAAGGCTAAAGTAGCAAAACACTGATGTTTGAATATATATATTTAAAAATATAAATAATATATATATTTAATATTTATTTATATATATTGGTATATATATTTATATATTAAAAAATAATAACCCGGGGTAATAAAAGTGCCTCTAATTGAGGGATCATCCAGAAAACCATCCATTAAAGGGCCACCTTATTGTTGTTGGACATGAATGGGTTAACTCGCACCTGCTCGAGAGCAGTGCACGAGCCTCCTTACGTCACATCTTATTAATTATGTCTATTCTGACATACAAATAAATTCTTACAGCCCGTTTAAGTGGGTGGTCTTCCTCTGTCTGCCCCAACCAACACACGCCCCCCCCATCCCCCCCGCCCCCCTCCTCCTGCTGCCCTGATCTACGTGCTCCTCCAGCTGTTTCTGCCCTGCACTTCCGCAGCCGCGCGAGCTCGACCTACACACGGGGGGGGACTGCCCTTGCTCTACACATCATCATCATCATCATCCTCCTCCTCCTCCTCCTCTTCCTCCTCCTCAGCCTCAGCAAGAGAGCGAGAGCAGCGTCCTTCGACCTTCAGCGGTGAGAGGACTTTGATCTCTGTTTGCACGCGCATGAGATCGTGTTTTGGATGCATGCAGTGCATCTCGCGAATAGGCCCCGCTCGAGCGCACTCTCGCGCTGTCTGCTTCATTAGCCGCACTGTGGTCTCCTTGGTTACCCCGGGTTTACTCGGGTCGTTTTTACCACTGCCATTAAACGTGAGCGCGCGCGTCCACCGTTTCACGCTAATGAAAGCTAATGTTGTGCTACGTGTCATTCGGTGGGCACGAGCCGAATGCGCACGAGCCGAAGGGCGCGTTAAGGCTGGAGTGTTTCTGTGGTTCCTGTGTACTTCCTAACCCCCTTTTGTAACGTGACGCGGCGCGAGGAGGAGGTTTCCTCGCGTGCTGTAAACACTCATGACTTTGGGGATTTTGGTAAATGTTTCATTTCTGAATGGCGAGGAGAGGGGCGGGGTTACACAGAGGGAGGAAGAGCGCTGAGCCGACGTGGGCTGCGCTCCCGTCTGCGAACATGCGCCCTAGGTAGTGCACTCTGGTTAGGGCTCGTCTGAACCCAGCAGTGCACCAGTGCGTTCAGTGTTTAGGGACCCTGTGGTTTTAGTATGGGTCCGGGTACAACTGTACGGAGCCCCTAAAGAGTCAGAAAAATTATATTTTGAGACTCGAAAAAATTATTAAGTTGACGGAATGGATTGTTAAATCAAGGGAACGATTTATTAAATTGAGAGAATGATTTATTACATTTAGGGAATGATTTATTACATTTAGGGAATGATTTATTAAATTTAGAGAATGATTTATTACATTTAGGGAATGATTTATTACATTTAGGGAATGATTTATTAAATTGAGAGAATGATTTATTACATTTAGGGAATGATTTATTAAATTTAGAGAATGATTTATTACATTTAGGGAATGATTTGTTAAATTGAGAAAACTAATATAAATATGATAAATGTGGCGGATCAATGAAATTGAAGAAACTATTTATTAAGTGGAGGAAACAATTTATTAAATTTCTTTAAAAATGTATATCATGAAGCTTTTGGGGGCTCTGTGTTTTTGTTACACAATTGATAGTTTTTTTTTTGTTCTTACAATGGTTAGATATTGAAATCATATTAGCTCTAATCATAACAATAGTGTGAATCGAAAATGGTAGAGGCAAATAAATATATATATATATATATATATATATATATATATATATATATATATATATATATATAATTATTATTATTAGTATTAGTATTAATAATAATAATAATAATAATAAAACTAATATTTGTGCTCTTACATGTTTCGAGAGCAGCAGCGAGTAATGTGTGTGTGTGTGTGTGTGTGTGTGTGTGTGCTAGGTTAGGGCCAGCTTACCCTAACTTGCTTAGCTGGAGTGTTTGACCCTGCTGCACTCTGGCTAGCGAAGTGTTGTAGAGCCCTCGTTTGAGGATTGGGACGCAGCCTGAAGTGAAGCAGGTCTGGCGCTGTGATGACTGAGCTTTACAGTCCAGCAGAGAGAGAAAACACCATGTCCTGCTTCTGCATTCAGCGCTGCCCCCCCCCCCCCCCCTGTACTGAGGTATGAGTGAAGGCGGGTGTGGGTCCTGCTCTTAGCTCCTGCCCGCTCTGGACTGCTCCTCGGTGGGCGGAGGGACATCGATCCGCTGATCTTTCGGACTCTCACATGCTGACCGAGTGCTCGCAGCTCCGGCGGCGCTGAGGACAGAGGGCAGCCCGGACTGAGGCGCAGTAGTAGGGCAGCGCTTGTTAGGAGGAGCCGCGGTTCGGCTGTTTGAGGGAGGCAGCAGGGAGACGGACTCTCAGCAGGGATGGCTCTCTATGTGGAAGGTAAGCTGGGAGACACTGGAGGACAGGGCTCTGACTGGAGGCACTACTCTTAATTTGGTATTTCACCCTAATTAATTAGTATAAATTATTTATTTATATAAAAAAAAAACTTTAGCTTTCACAGCATTTGGAAAGTATATGTAATTATTTTCTGGTAATTTTAAGTAATGTATAGAGGGTCCTGTATATAGATACATATCCATATTATATGGATAGAGGCGGCGCTCAGAGGAAAGCGCTGGGTTTCCAGCTCTGAAGCATGGCATAGATATGCCAAAACATTAAGACCACTCCCAGTTAAGGTAAAGAGCGTTGATGATGTGGCAACAGGGCGACATGTGAAGGTCTGGGACCTTTGTTGGACGGTAGCTACCTTCAGTAGTCAGCGTGAAATGGGCAGCATGAAGAGCCCAGGCAACTGGACCTGGCTATCACAGGTTGTCGGGCGCCCAAAGCTCATCGATTTGTGTGGGTGATGAAGACTGTCCCATCTGGACCAGGGAACTGACAAAGGGCTGTCGGTCTGCTGTGGCACAAGTCTCAGAAGTGTTTAAGCCCATTCTAACCCCCGTCTACTGTCAACAGCACCTGCAGTGTGGGAAGCGATGGAAGGGGGTCGTGTGGTCTGATGAGTCAAGTTAACGCTAGAAAGTGATGTGAGAGGAGTGAGCTACTGAACAGCCGTCCAGGAGCTGAATATTAATAATACTAATAAATGGTAGTGGCTAAAATAGACCCGAGGGGGACGTAGGCCGAGAGTGGATCTGGATCCGGTCTGAATCCATACTTACATTCATATGAGTAAATCTGAATGAATGGGACTCTGTTGGTTTCAGTAAATGGTCTAATTCACCAAACTGTAGCGGCCAGTGTTTCTAGCCTGCTGTAGTTCCTGAGTAAACCGAGCGATACAGGACTTATCATATTTCAGTTCTGCTGGAGGACCGGCCGCCCTGGCTCTTTAAGACCTCGGTTCTGTTTGGTTCCACAAAATTCCACAAGAATGCGACGCAAGAAGCTAGCCTGTGGCTCTCAGTGATCATTTGCATAGTGTCAACAAATTGTGCTGTAGCTTATGTAACCATATCTTGGCTTAGATGCGGGGTTCACTAGATTAGACTTTAGTTTTAGTGAGGAGTTTTATGACCAGGAGGAAATCTGGCCTGCTATCAGAGTGAACTTTAAAATGTCACACAAGATAAGCAAGCACTCCGGCCTACTTCTGACCATCATCCCAACACAGCGAAAACACCAGCCCAGTGGACTGTGGCCGGTTCGGCTGTTTGATGTAGTTGTAGGTTTAGCGTTGTTAGGAAACTCGAGTCTATTTTTAGTCATATTCCTTTAAAAACTCTGTTTTCCTGTGACTGAAATGGCAAAAAATGACATTTTTAATATAATTTTAAGGTCATTTTAATCTGTATTGTTTAGGCAGGCCAAGCTAATCGGCTAATATTAGGAATACACTTAAAAATAAAAGTTAAGGCAACCATATAGATGTGCATATCTATAATAAATGTATATAGGTATATATTTTTAATTATTATATATAATTATAATAAAATAGAATAATAATAACAATCTTTAAAATTTTGCAAATGTATTAATTTCTAATAATACATTTCATTAAAAAGGAAAAACGAAAATTTCACCTCAGACCCTCAGGACTCCTTTATTAAGTTGCTATGCCACTTAAAATGTAGCTCTAGGGGCCTTCAAAGTCTCTTGGTCCTCTTTGAGATGTTTCTACACCTTGACTGGAGTCCACCTGTGGTACATTTCAATTGATTATTGATTGATAAGGTCTCACAGCTGACCTGGAGCAGTTCTGGAGAAGGCTGCTGTCCTGAACGTTCCTAGAGCAGGTCGCCCCACCAAACTAAGTAATCAGGGAGGAAGTGCCTTGGAAAGGGAGGTGACCAAGAACGCAGTGGTCACTCTGGTTGAGCTCCAAAGATCCTGTGTGCAGATGGGAGAAACTTCCAGAAGGTCAACCATCACTGAAGCCTCGTGAAAGTAAAAGACACGTGAAAGCCCCTGAAGCACTCTGGACCTCAGACTGGGCCGAAGGTTCGCCTTGCAATAGGACAATGACCCTAAGCACACAGCCAGGACAACACGGCAGTGGCTTAGGGCCAACTCTGTGAATGTATTTGAGTGGCCCAGCCAGAGGCCTGTCTTGAACGCAGTTAAACATCTCTGGCCAGACCTGAAAATAGCTGTCATCCGACTGTCCCCGTCCAGCCTGACCGAGCTTGAGAAGCTCTGCAGAGAAGAATGGCAGAAATTCCCCAAAATCCAGGTGTGCAAACCTTGTGGCGTCGTACCCAAGAAGACTGGAGGCTGTGATCACTGCTAAAGGTGTCTGAATACTTCTGTCAATGCAGTACTTTAGTTCCACCCCCCAAAAAGGGTAGAGCGTGCATCACACTAAACACTCTCTCTCTACCAGTTAATATTATCTTAATCAGGGAAGTTCTGATCCGTTACAGTTGGTCGGGATTGGGGCTGTTCCAGGTGTATTTTACCAGAGCAAGTATCGGCTATTTTGGACCCGATCCGGTTCCGATCCTTTGTTTTTACTGCTGTGTTCGAGCAGAGCACGCTCTGGTGTCCTCTAGGCATCATGAATGGACATTATCCCCAGCCCACAGCAGTGCGGGACGTTCTCTCAGAAGGTACCGGAACACTTTAGAGTCGGCGGTGGGGAACTATCATACAGGGAATGCTAGCCTGAGAGATCTGGGTTGCCAGGTCTTTTAGCAGATGTTCATGTGCATGACTGAGGCTCTGGAACCTATAACCTATAACAGGCCCACTGACGTCATGCGTACAGAGGGTCCTTTGTTGGCTGGTATGCACATACAGATGTGTGTGGTTGCTTTTCCAAGCTCATGAGCCTCAGCTTTGACAGTAATAGGTTGCTGAAAGCCGAGTACAGGCGTTTCGAAATAGCTGAGCCCCTGCAGTGTCTTACAGTATTAACATACTTCCCAGCACTGCTGGTTACAGTTCACAGGGTTGTGGGTTCAATTCCCAGGCATGATCCTGGAGTAGGGGTGGGTAGTGTGGTGATATTTATCGTTATTGTCATAAATTACGTCACATTGTCACAGTTGGGTTGATAGTTTTTGTGACTCAGTGAATAGAGCACTGGGTTATAGATTATCGATCACAAGGTTGTGGGTTCAATACCCAGTCCTGGAGTAGGAGTGGGTGGTATTGTTATCTTGACAGATTATGGATTCATAGTTTGTGTGTTAGGGGTTCAACATCAACAGTCCAGACTGTTCGGATCACAGGGTTGTGGGTTCAATACCCAGGCATGGTCCTGGAGTAGGGGTGGGTAGTGTGATGATATTTATCATTATTGTGGTAAATTACATCACATTGTCATAGTTGGGTTGATTTTTTTGGGTTGTTTTTGTAACTCAGTGAATAGAGCACTGGGTTATAGATTATTGATCACAAGGTTGTAGGTTCAATACCCCATCTTGGTCCTGGAGTAGAGGATGGCAGACCATGTGTGACCATATTTATTGTTATCATGAAAACCTATGTCACATTGGCACAGTATGATTGATAGCTTGACAGTGTGACAGTGGTGGCTCCATAGACAGAGCGCTGGGTTATTGAGCATTGATCATAGGGTTGTTGGTTCAGTACCCAGTCCTAAAGTAGGACAGGGTACTGACAGGGGCTGTTCTTAAATGGATCCATATGTGAGATTTTTTTTTTTCATTTGCCTGGATCACGATGAGCTCACGATGGTCCAGTCACTATGAGCTGAAGCAATCATGGTGTACTACTATTCCAAGAAACACTCCAGCGTCTTTCAGCCCATATCTATCTGCTCCATCTATCTATCTCCACCCTCTGACTGTATTTGTTAATGAACCGGTTTTTGGTGCAACGAGATGTTCCAGTTATTGTTCATGGTAGCTGATTGTACGTTACGGTTGTGGCAGCTAGAAGAAAGGTTGAACAGTGGATTCAGCTTTCCTCTAACTCATGGGAGCTTCATTTGCACTGATCACACACAGATGTTCACAGGGCAGGGTCCTGACTGCTACGCCAGGCAGCCGTTTAAGGCACAGCTTCAGCAATAGCTGTTTTTCCTGCCTCCTGATGACTGGGTCTGATACAGGAATGAAAATGAAAGTAGATGAGACCAGTCCGACCTGTCTGATCTGGACTTTTTTCTTTGTCAGTACTGGAATAATTGGAATGTAATTGTGAGAATCGATTATGCGTTTGTTTCAGCCGCCAAAAAAAAAAAACGGTTTACACCCCTGCTACACCCGACCTTCCAGCTATAATTACAATTATTTAGAAAAGACACCTGAGCTTTCCCAGGCAAGGCTGTCGGGTCACATACCTGAGCTCTGTAAATAGTAACTTTATCTGTACAGGAGGGGAAAACTGCATTCATAGCTTCTAGCATTGGCTTTGACAGGCGGTAAAGGGCCGCTTGTTATTTTCTGTGATGTAAAAAAGTGAAAACAACAAAAGCAAAACATGATTTTACTATATCAGTATCTACCATGAATTATTCAGTATCTGCTATAAAGGATTCAGTATCTACTATGACTTATTCAGGATCCACTATGAATAATTTAGTATCTACTATAAAGGATTTAGTATCTACTACGAATCGTATAGTATCTATTATAAAGGATTCAGTGTCTACTACAAATCATTCAGAATCTACTATGAATCGTGCAGTATCTACTATAAAGGATTTAGTATCTACTACGAATCGTATAGTATCTATTATAAAGGATTCAGTGTCTACTACAAATCATTCAGAATCTACTATGAATTGTTCAGTATCCATTATGAATTATTCAGGATCCACTATGAATTATTCAGGATCCTCTATAAAGGATTCAGTATCTACTATGAATCGTTCAGAATCTACTATGAATCGTTCAGAATCTACTATGAATCATTCAGTATCTACTACGAATCGTTCAGGATCCATTATGACTTATTCAGGATCCACTATGAATAATTTAGTATCTACTATAAAGGATTTAGTATCTACTACGAATCGTATAGTATCTACTATAAAGGATTCAGTGTCTACTACAAATCATTCAGAATCTACTATGAATCGTGCAGTATCTACTATAAAGGATTCAGTATCTACTACGAATCGTATAGTATCTATTATAAAGGATTCAGTGTCTACTACAAATCATTCAGAATCTACTATGAATCGTGCAGTATCTACTATAAAGGATTCAGTATCTACTACGAATCGTATAGTATCTATTATAAAGGATTCAGTGTCTACTACAAATCATTCAGAATCTACTATAAATCGTTCAGTATCCATTATGAATTATTCAGGATCCACTATGAATTATTCAGGATCCTCTATAAAGGATTCAGTATCTACTATGAATCGTTCAGAATCTACTACGAATCGTTTAGAATCTACTACAAATCAATCAGTATCTACTACGAATCGTTCAGAATCTACTACGAATCGTTTAGAATCCACTATGAATTTTTCAGTATCCATTATGAATTATTTAGTATCTACTATGAATTATTCAGCAAACACTGTTTGTTATTCAGTGCCTGCTATGACTTATTCAGTATATTATGACTTATTCACTATATTGTAAATTATTCAGTAGCTGCTGTTTATTATTCAGTACTATATTTATTTACCGAGGTTAATGACGTGCCCGTTATGAGCTAAGATGAACCGTATGTGTGTTTTGATGTGTTTGCAGGTGTGAGCAAGTGGGTGCCGGACAGCTCCATGGCCCAGTTTCAGGAAGTGATGCGGCAGCAGCTGGAGAGCTCCATGCTCACCGAGCTGGAGAAGCTGCTGGGCACGGTCAAAGGGGGCGACGCTGAGGTGAGCACCACTGTCCTCACTGGACTACAGTATAGGCTTATAGTGCTGAAGATAGTATGGGATTGGTCTGTGGTATTAACCGGGGGCTTGTTCCCCCTTATGTAAACGGCCTCTATGTAGATATTGGAACATTGCTGTGAGGATTTGATTGGATTGGATTCTTGTATTGAGAAACGCACTCACCACAGTCAAACGTACTGAGAAACTGTGCCATCCTGTGGTGTATTCACTGCCCACAGACCACAAACATACTCACACACACACATACATACAGTCACGCGTACATCCATATTCACCACTGGTTACGCCAGTGTGAGGCACACCCAGCTAATCCAAACAAGTTTACAGAGGAAAAAAGGGGACAGTAGAGTGTGTCAGAAATCGTACGCCACGTACTCGTCAGATCATTAACGCAGGCTCCTTCTGGAAAACCAGGCCTCACCCTCTTCCACAGCCCTGAGGGCTAATGTTTACACTGTGTTATACCCTCGCCCACTCTGCAGAGCAAGCCAATGACTTCAGTGGTGAGCAGGTCTTACGTCCCAGGCCTTGTGTACGCAGTGGTAAACCACGCCTAACCATCAGCCAACAGAAACCTACACAAAGGTCACGTAGACCTCTTTACAGGACCAGAGGGTTGGATTGTTGCTTTATCCCCCCAGTTGTTACCCCAATTTTAGCGGTGTCCACATCCACCCACCAGCTAGGACACAATATCAGTGGACAGTGCTATCTGCCAGTTCAGTTGCATCAGCTAGCGTTTCATAAATACCCCCCCCCCCCCCCCCCCGTCCTGGAGGTAAATAGCCAACTCCTACCCTCTCCTTGAAAAGCTCAAGCCACCAGCACCAGGAGTGTAAATGCTAACATGCTAACATGAGCTTTCTTCAAGTCACATGAATCTCCCGGAGCTCCACATATATTTCCACCGGCTGCTAACACAAACGCCCCTGGAGCTCGAGACGCTCGGAGGAGACGTCTGCTCACAGACTGCTTACAGACGCCAGCGCTGGCTAGCATCACCCACGCTGAGTGATGGAGGCACAGGGATGACCACCCACCGAGGATCGAGCACAGCGTCTATCTCTTGATTTACGGCCAACGCTTAGACAGTATCGCCACCCATGCTTAGCTTTCTAGTATAGAGTAGTTGGGCAAACTTAGCCAAGGAACAGCCAAGCTGATCCTCGGCCTTTGATAAGTACTGGAGCTGGAGGCTGGTGGATTTATCAAGGTCATGAAAGCTTATGTACACCAGTTAGCGTCATGCTAAGTGCTTGCCTAAGTCCTCACACATTTGTATTAGATTGTATAGAAGATGCTGCACCACGGTTTGCCAGACTCGCAATATAAAGGATGTTGTTGACTCTATAATGAGCCTAACTGAACAAAGAAAAAGCCATGTAAGTAAGTAAGTCACCTAAAACTAAAATAAGAAAAAATCTAAATAAGAAATTGGCCCGTTGCCAGGTTTTTTAGGGAAAAATTGGTCAATTCCCTGGTTGGTCAATTATAAATATAGACCAAAATTATAGCGCTGACCCACTGGGATTCTGGCTACGCAACTGGTTTGTCCAGCGCTAAGTGATGGATGGGGCAGCTTGTTAGCCACATTAGCTAGCTCGCAGTTGTTGCTCCTGTGTAAAACTAAATGAGTTCCCAAACATTTCTGGGGTGGGGATGATTGGTGGGAAGCGTGGCATTGAGGTTTTTCACCCGACTACTCCTTTAATGATGTTTCTTCGAGAGCCGGCGATGTTGCGATAGCTGCCACCGCAGCTGCCGCCGCCAGCAGCAGTGCCATAATTCAGAAGCAGAGCTTCACTCATTCGCGTCTTAATGCGGAAGGGATTAAGGAGTTAGGTGGGATTATTTTCAGCTCCGGACGAGCGGAGGGATGAAAAAAAAAAAAGGCTAACTGAAGAGTTGGGAACGTGGCAGCTGATTACGCTACGCTGAGAGAACGGACCAGGTTATCGTTAGCAGAAATGCTGTTTGGCCTGGGCCACTTTAAGGCACCATAGGAAAGTCTACCCTTCAGTTTAATCTCAGAGCGTGGTCCATGCTAGCAAATTATTACAATAATTATAATAATAACCATGACATGAAATCAATAAATGAATGCAATATTGCGTATTCAAGAATGCAGCTGCACTGTTTTCAACGCTGGTGTCATTTTGTCTGGACGCTAAGAACACATGATGCATAGGTAATACAGAAGGCCGTATTAATATAGAAACTATATTTAGTCTATATTCTATATTAATATTTCAGTTCACAGCACTGCATTGTACCAGCCCTTATAATAAACCCATAAAACCCATCTCTGTTTTTTTACAGATTTCGAAGAAGGATTTTGAAGGCTTTAAGAAGCTGTTCCACAGGTTCCTGCAGGTGAAGGGGCCTTCGGTGGAATGGGCCAAAATCAACAGACCCCCAGAAGACTCGGTAAGACCACCACATACACGCTAAAACCTGTATCATTATTGGACTGGTCGTGACGTTTGAGGGTCTTTGAGGGTTGAGGCCTGAGCTCTAGTGCCCAGGATAGTCCTTATTTGTGGCAGCAAGCCATCCGAGCCATAGTGAGGCAGGAAACCGTGACGAGGGTGAAGAACATGACTTCTAATGTAGATTCGGTTTGCGTTGGATGATCAGTAAAGTGAACTGCCCAGGTCGTTGCTATGGGGTTGCTAGGCGGTGGATATTGTGTCTCAATTGGTTTTTGTGTCTCATTTCGTTCTTGTTTTGGTTGCTTTTCCAGTTGTTGTGTTGAAAGGTTGGTCGGTGAACCCTGCTCTAGTGTCTGATCTTCTTGCGTCAGCCTCAAACCTCAGAGCTGACTGTTCTTGCAACCATATACAGTAATTGCACAAAATTGGGCTCGCAGCTGTGATGAAAGCAGCTCTTGGCAATCTCTTGATGAGCAGGCCAGCGCTTAGACAGTTGCACCACTCTGAAGCCCCACATGTTTAGCGTGTAAGTCTGATTACACAGTCCACCCCTTTAGCATGGAGTCTGGAGCGTGGTTCTCTCCAGTGGTTGGTTATGCCAAAGTTCTGTGAGTTTGCGGAACGTGTCAGCAGCCACGCGTTCAGTCTGACAGGGTTAAGTAAAGCTCGGCGAGGCTCGGTGAACTCCTCCTGAGGGTTGAAGCGATGCAGCGTGAGCAGACTCAGGGGAGCGCGTGGTGCGGAGGCTGTAGCGGTTCATTTCCCAGCTCTGGGTATTATTATGGCCCACAGCAATATCGCTGCGCTCCGTGTTGTTATTAAACGCCCACCGAGAGCCGCTGAGCTCTGTTATTTCAGGCAGCCTGATATTAAAATGGGGCGGCGTGCTATAAGCAAAGCACTAGGGCTAATGCCCGGGAATAGAGGGAGCCGCTTCCTTCTGTCTGACGCTTCCACGTCCCAAGAGGCAACAGGAACATGTATCAGGAACACGTATTAAAAGTCTTTTGTTCCACAAACTGTGTAGTGGTTAAATACATCTCTCGCTCTCTCTTTTCTTCACCCAAACAGACTGTAATACACTACAGGAAGCGTTGGGGGCGCTCTATAATGCTCTATAATGTTCATATGATCCACACGCTCATTCTGACAGACTGTAATACACTACAGGAAACATAGGGGGCGCTCTATAATGCTCTATAATGTTCATATGATCCACACGCTCATTCTGACAGACTGTAGTACACTACAGGAAGCGTAGGGGGCGCTCTATAACGCTCAATAATGCTCATATGATCCACAGGCTCATTCTGACAGACTGTAATACACTACATGAAGCGTAGGTGGCACTCTATAACGCTCTATAATGTTCATATGATCCACACGCTCATTCTGACAGACTGTAATACACTACAGGAAGCGTAGGGGGCGCTCTATAATGCTCTATAATGTTCATATGATCCACACGCTCATTCTGACAGACTGTAATACACTACAGGAAGCGTAGGGGGCGCTCTATAATGCTCTATGATGTTCATATGATCCACAGGCTCATTCTGACAGACTGTAATACACTACAGGAAGCGTAGGGTGTGATTTTAATAGGTTTTGGCTGATTAATGCAGAAATGTGAGACATGAGGAAATACATTCTCTGCCTGTTCTCATGTGGGCATACCTGCATAAATATATGAAATACAATCATAATAGGGTGTGGATGCTGATGGATGGCTTTCACTGTATCAGTTACTCAGAAGTCGGTTGACGTCTGCTGACGTGGCTTCCATAGATCTGCTTCATGTGACTTCCCAGAAGTCTTTTTAGACGTCCCATTGACTCCCATAGTGCCACAGGCTGCAAATTAGTGTTCATGTTTAGTAGTAATATAATAATAATAATACATATCAGACATTGAGCCAGTGTGATCTGATGAACTAGTGTAGACCCATTTCTTGGTCATAGGTTAGTGGAAGGTGTGTGTGTGTGTGTGTGTACATGTGGTCTTGTGTACACTCTGCTCACTCCTGGTTTGAAAGCCTGGGTAAACTGCAGTAGTTTGTCAAACATCGTTCAGCCTTTTCTTCTCCTGCCTCTCAGAACATTACTCCAGTCCCACCGTAACCTCAGCTATGCCTGACGCTAATCTTCTGAGAGAGCTTTGTAGTCACTATGAAAATACACTCATCCTATATTAACTATAGGAATATTTAAATATTTGCGTCCCAATGAATAACAGTTTATGAATAACTGAATTTTTAAAACAGGCTGCAGCAAATTTTGATGTGCCACAGCTGATACGTGCACCATCAACCTAAAATCATGCATTTAATATCTTATTCGCCCACTTCTGTAGATCATTTCTGATGAAAAACGTCCAGAAAATGGGCTGTTGGGAATGTACTGTACATATGGGGTTTGGAGTTCTACCCTTAATTATGTTGGAGGATCTCAATTACAGTGTGTGTGTGTGAAACTACCACCACCATGTTTGGAGGCTATAGTTTACTAGCCTGGCTAGCGTTCTCTCTGGGTTGTTGCTTTACAGTGCTGTATTACAGCCACCAATAGGGAGATTCAAATTAAAAGTATATTACACTGTGTCCAAATGTTTATGGACACCACTTCTAATGAGGGAATTCCTCAGTTTTAAGGAGCACCCATTGCTGAGACTAGGGATTTTGACGATTTCACAGTGTATTACGGTATATGTGTGTGTGTGTGTGTGTGTGTGTGTGTGTATGTATATATAAAATAATTTTTCTTTTACAGTAAAATTGAACAATGCAACAAGTGCAGCTTAAAGTACCTGCATGCATGCATTAGAAGGGGTGTCCACAAACATTTGGACAGGTAGCGTGTGAGACATCAGCATCACGTCTGGAAACAAAGCAGTGGTCCTGCAGATTCATCACGCCGCTTGGTTGCAAGTGAACAAATTGGGGTCTTGGAGTTCACCAGCCCAGCGTGTAGCATGTTCATCAAGGTGTGTGTGTGTGTGTGTGTGTTGGGCTGGAAGCTAATAAGCTGATTTGGTAAGTGAGGCTGGAATGCGCAGCTTTCTGACTGGGTTAATTTGAAGATCTCGTGACGTCTGAGCAGCGGAGCTGTTGGGTTCGATAGTGAGGGCTCTGAGAAAAGACAGCAGATATACTACGTGTCCAAAAGTTTGTAGACACCTGCTGCTCCAGAGTTGCGTTTGACAGCAAGGCTTGTCATCTAGGGATTGTGTTTTTTCCCTTTACTGCAGTAGCAGTGGTGCTCAGCGGTTAGAGCTCCAGGCTATTGCCGACAGGGTTGTGAGTTCAATACCTGGGCCCTTAAGCACGGCCCTTAACCCTCTCTGCTCCCCGGGCACCGCAGCAATGGCTGCCCACCGCTCCGGACAGTGTGCTCACTGTCCACTGTGTGTGTTTCACTGGGGTGTATGTGTGTGTCTTGCCTTGTCTTACACTAGGCCTTACACTACACTACACATTGCTGTGAGGATTTGATGGCTTTTGGCCATGAGAATGTTCATGGTTAGTGATAAATAAATCATTTTTGAATTATTGAAATGAAATGAAATTGGCAAAATCTGACCAAAGTGATTAGGGGCTGCAGGTTGGGATTGTTGAGTCTTTACCTATGATTAATAAATATATATATTAAATATAGCATAGGTAAAGGCTAATTATGTGGCTTATTTCTAGTATTGAAATAATGTTTCAAATATTTTTAAGAAAAACCAGTAGACAGGGGCTTTAGGCTTTGGAAAGGCTTAATTTTTTTTTATGCTTAATGCATCTATTGAGCTCTGGCCGGACCCCTGGAACGCCGGAACGGGAATTCTGTTGAAATTTGATGGGTTAGTTTTTTACGTTTGGGTGTAGAATGAAATGTGAGGGTGGAATGACTGTGCGGTGCTGCGTCACTGAAAGGCCTGTAGCAGCAGTGAGCCGTCAGCCACACACACACACACACACACACACACACACACACACACACACTCCAGCTGACTAAATCAACTCTGACAGAATTGGATCTGTTTTAGGAGCAGATTCTGTTTAAGATTAAAACATGCAGTTTAACAGTGAAGTGCCTCAGGCCTGTGTCCACACGTCTCTCTCTCTCTCTCTCTCACTTTCGCTCTCGCGTGCTCTCACTCGCTCTCTCTCTCTCTGGAACTCAGAGAAGCTTTAAACAGGATCTGAAGTCCATTCTCCATCTGCTGCCTGGAGCACACTCTTTAAATGTCAGTCAGGACGGGCAGCGTTTGAAGCAGGCGTACGCTGGTCATTCACACCTGGCTGCCCACCAACCTGCCACCAGAATGGGGCCTTAAAGGGCCGCTTCACTGAAAACGCTAATCTTCCTCCCTGTCCCTAATTTCTGAGTCATTTTTTGGAGTCTGAAGGTTTGCTTATTTAGTTTTGCTCTGGAGCTGCGAGGCTAATGTAGCTAACAAGCAATGGAAGCCTATGTACTCCAATTAGCATCACAGCTGCTCATTCATTCAGTGTTTCTTCTGAAATTCTGAAATGAAACTGTCTCTACGGTCCAGGGTGTTAGACGAATGATCATCACCCCACCTCATCATCCCAAAAGTACTGGATGGAGCTCCACCACCACCATCCTTCCGGAGACCACAGCTCCCACTGCTCCACAGCTCAGACTCACCCAGCCGACTCAACCCAGCATTTGGGTGGGAAAAAAACAACCCAGCAGTTTTTAGGGTGTAGGTCTTCCAGTGAACCGGGCTGTGATGTCATCTGATTGTAGGGCATTGTGGGAGTTTTATTGGCCGGTAATCGCTGGTGACTCCGGGGTTCGTCTGGAAAACAGTGTGACTCTCAACTGTGAACTGAACTGAGTGTCAGCCCCCACCAGCACACTCTTCTCCTCTCGCGCCCCGTTCCCCTCGCCCCGCTCCCCTCGCCCCGCTCCCCTCGTCCCGCTCCCCTCGCCCCCCGCTCCCTTCTCGCGCCCCGCTCCTCTCGCCGGCCTTCACAGTGGTTTGTTACGCTCTCTTTCCCTTCGCCTCAGGCCTGTTTGTTTTCATTGTGTCAGAAAGAGCGTCACTGCAAGAATTAGCCTACACCCCGTCTCAGTGGGACCACCTCGCGTATGGTGTGTGTGTGTGTGTGTGTGTGTGTGTGTGTGTGTCCTCTCTGACTCAGTGATGTTTCATCTGGAGGACATCTGGCTTCATGGCAGCAGCATTCTGGGAAACGGGAGGGAGAGAGATAAAGAGAGAGATGAGCGAGAGAAACATAAAGAAAGGAGGGAGAGAGAGAGAGAGAGAGAGAGAGAGAGAGAGAGAGAGAGAGATAGATAAAGAGAGAGATGAGCGAGAGAAACATAAAGAAAGGAGGGAGAGAGAGACCAGAGAGAGAGAGACAGAGAGAGAGAGAGACATAAAGAAAGGAGGGAGAGAGAGAGAGACAGAGAGAGAGAGAGACATAAAGAAAGGAGGGAGAGAGAGAGAGACCGGAGAGAGAGATAGATAAAGAGAGAGATGAGCGAGAGAAACATAAAGAAAGGAGAGAGAGAAAATAGCTAGAGATGGCGAGAGGGGACAGAGAGGGACCGAGGGGACAGAGGCAGAGGTCGGGGGGCTCTCTGGTTGGTAGTGATGTTCCCTCTTGGTTTTTCCCTCAGATCCAGCCATATGAGAAGATCAGCGAGAGGGGTCTGCCCGAGAACGTGGCGGACAGTCTGAACAAGCTGGTGGTGGTGAAGCTCAACGGGGGTCTGGGCACCAGCATGGGCTGCAAAGGGCCGAAGAGCCTCATCAGCGTCCGAAACGAAAACACCTTCCTGGACCTGACCGTCCAGCAGATCGAGGTAGGACTCCATTGGTGCTGAAATTAGAAAATGCTGCTTCTGGACGAGGCATGGTACAGGGCAGCCAATCAGAACAGAGGTTCCCGACATAGATCATCAGTCTTAAAGGCAAAGGCTTTTTAGCTCTGAAGGTCTCGGGTCTTAGTTTGACGAGACAACCATGTTCACCATGGTAGTGTTGGACACTAGGGTTAGAAGAAATTTGGCCTCCACCTTTTTTTGGGTGACTCAAGTACAAATTACACTCCCAGACTCTAGGGGGAGCCCAGCAGCAAGAAATACCAATTCTCGCATAATGCTGCTTTAATTTAAGTAGAACTTTGAGTACATCCAGGCATGGTTAGCCAAGCTTACAGCATTGAGCACTCAACCTTGTAAATATTCAAGAGTGCCCGTATACAGGGAACTACGGCACAGACGGCCCGCTGGGGGGGCTTTATTAGCCTCGTTACCCCGGTGGAGGTCACTTCCACGTTGTATATCACTCTTAAAGGAGCAGTACCAAAACAGCGGACGGCTTTCCCCCACTTTTGTAATGTCCTCATGAGCCAGACCAAGAGAATGAAAAAGTGAGGGTAAGAGAGGGCCGGGCAGGGAAAGAGAGAGAGAGAGAGAGGGGTGGGGGGTACAACAGGGGCAGAACCCCCCCTCTGCAGCAGAACACACACCACTGTGTCTCTCAGCTGGAGCTTTACTCCCCCCCCCCATGGGCTCAGGTTTCCTCCTGTCTGCCTGGGCCTATTAGGAGGGGTAAGCGGATAGCCCCGCCACCTCCTGTATAAATACGGTGTGTATAAAGAGCTCTGTGTGCTCTCGGCTGCAGGGCGCACGTCACTTGTGCACTCGAACCCCACACACACACACTACGGATCCTTGTTAGATGATATATGGTGATTTTTCAACGTCCTAATGACACGCAAGTACCCTGCAGGGCTAGTCATGGTTACAGAGTGATGGGAGACTGGTTACAGAAGCCGTGAAGAATCAAATACTAAAGGAAATGTAAGTGAATTAATATAATAAATATATCATCGATCCATCATTAGTTACACAAAAAAACTCCATTGGTCTGTTGGTTCATCATGAAATTCTGACATCATGTAGAGAACAGCTGACCGACTGATATTTTGTCAAAAAGTGAAAATGGCAAAAATGAAGATGGAAGGTTTTGGCATAACAGTGATGATAAATACGTTAAATAGAGACTTAAATATGTAGATCAGACTGTCAGACTGTGAGCGTTCCCAATATTTCCAATATGGATGAATTCCATTGTTGTAAATTGCATATCTTCATTGCATCATTGCAAAAACTAATATTAGGGTTTAAAATGGAATAAATAGCTTCCCATAGAACTTACAACGCATAACTTCATGCAGAACCTTAGGCAGAACTTTGTGTAAAGCTTTGTGTAGAACTTTAGGTGGAACTTCATGTAAAACTTTAGGCAGAACTTTAGGCAGAACTTTAGGCAGAACTTTAGGCAGAACTTCATGTAGAACTTTAGGTAGAACTTTAGGTAGAACTTCATGTAGAACTTCATGTAGAACTTTAGGCAGATTTTTAGGTAGAACTTTAGGTAGAACTTTAGGCAGAACTTTAGGCAGAACTTTAGGCAGAACTTTAGGCAGAACTTCATGTAGAACTTCATGTAGAACTTTAGGCAGAACTTTAGGCAGAACTTTGTGTAAAGCTTTGTGTAGAACTTTAGGTGGAACTTCATGTAAAACTTTAGGCAGAACTTTAGGCAGAACTTTAGGCAGAACTTCATGTAGAACTTTAGGTAGAACTTTAGGTAGAACTTTAGGTAGAACTTCATGTAGAACTTCATGTAGAACTTCATGTAGAACTTTAGGCAGATTTTTAGGTAGAACTTTAGGTAGAACTTTAGGCAGAACTTTAGGCAGAACTTTAGGCAGAACTTTAGGCAGAACTTCATGTAGAACTTTAGGCAGATTTTTAGGCAGAACTTCATGTAGAACTTTAGGTAGAACTTTAGGTAGAACTTCATGTAGAACTTCATGTAGAACTTCATGTAGAACTTCATGTAGAAACTTAGGTAGAACTTCATGCAGAACATTAGGTAGAACTTCATGTTGTGATGTTCCAGCTGTGTTTAACGGCTCTGATCTGGCTCAGATATCAAAGAGGAATGATAGAAGTGATGTAACTCCAGACGCTTCAGAGCAGGATGTTGAGTAATGACCGACCGGCATGTGGTGATCTGGAGGATCTTCTAATGGTATCGTTTTCTTCAGCACCTGAATAAGACGTACAACACCGACGTCCCTTTGGTCCTGATGAACTCCTTCAACACAGACGAGGACACCAGGAAGATCCTGCAGAAATACACACACCACCGCGTCAAGATCCACACCTTCAACCAGAGCAGGTACACACACACACACACACACACACACACCCCTACCTCAATTCTACACTGCAGTTGATCTGCAGGATCTGACCCTGCTCACTCCTGCTCAGATATTCAAACACCGGGACGCTCTGGCCTGTTTAAGACTGATGGCGGGTTGAGGAGATGATGATGATGATGATGATGATGATGTTAATATTTGACTGAAAAGTAAATTCTCAGCTTTATGCAACTCCACGCTGCTCATGTGTCTCAGACCCGACCCGATAAAGCACCGACTGAGGTTTAGAAGCTCAGCCAGAACTGAGGGCTTTGACCCAGTTACGCGTTTGAGTGGACCAGCAGTGAATCGCCACATTTTTAGAGCGTTTCTATTGGTCCATTCATCCAGCTTTACTCACACAGTGTACAGAAGCAGCTACAGGGTTTAAACCATGGAGAAATCTGATAGACTTATAGAAATGAAGTGAAGCGCAATGATTTATTACCAGCAGTTTTATATTTTTATGTAATTTTGCATCTTGATTTTTTATATTTCTGTAAACTGAAATATAAATTAGAGACATTAGATTTTTTAAAATTTTGCTTAAATGGAATATTTACAGTTTCTGGGGAAAAACAACAACGCTCTCTCTGGGCTTTGGCTGCCGATGGCTAGCAGCATGACCGGGATTCGAACCAACAACCCTCTCTGATCGTGGGACCACCCCTGGCATAGCTGTTTATATCTATTTGCTTTCGTAGTGGTTTATTTCCTCCATCAAGGCTTGATTGCCTTTTTTTAAGCATTCTGATTGGTTGGCAAACGAATCAGCTCATTGGTTGAAGGATTATTTTTTAAATAAATAAAAAAAAAATTAAATATTAAATAACAAAAAATCTAATTTATCTTTTTGTTTGTGATCGCACTGATGTGTGGTCAAATTCTACTGGTGTGTGTGTGTGTGTGTGTGTGCGCGCAAGTTTCCTCCCTTTCATTGCTGGACTGAAATGTGAATTAAGTGCTGTTAGCGCCCCCTTGTGGAGAATCTGAAGAAAAGAAATTCAAGAAAGGCTGGAATCATCCTGGAACAGCAATAACGCGCCCCCCCCTCGCTCTGTCTCTGCAGATATCCGAGGATTAATAAGGAATCCTTGTTGCCCGTGGCGACGGACATGGGCATGATCGGAGAAAGCGCCGACGGCTGGTACCCCCCCGGCCACGGGGACATCTATGCCAGCTTCTACAACTCGGGCCTGCTGGAGCAGCTGATCGCCGAGGGCAAGGAGTACATCTTTGTGTCCAACATCGATAACCTGGGCGCTACGGTGGACCTGCACATCCTCAACCACCTGGTCAGTCAGCCCAACGGCAAGCGCTGCGAGTTCGTCATGGAGGTGACGGACAAGACCCGAGCTGACGTGAAGGTGAGAGAGCAATCATCAGTCGTAACCGAGCTGCAGATGATTCCACAATGATTATTTTTTTTTAGCTAATGTAGCTAACAACTAATAGAAGCTTATGTACACCAGTTAGCATCGTGCAAACTGCAAGCCTTACTCAGGCGGTGTAGTTAAATGGGTTCCAGCCACAGTTCTTAGCTGTGCTGCAGGCTGTAGTCCATGTTCTAGATCACAGAGGGTCAAGAAGTTAGCACCATGCTACTTGGTGGGCTATTCTCTGCCATTACTGGTTCATAGGGGTTTCATACTCTAGCCACATGCTAATACACTTCATGTCCAGATGTTTATGGACACCCCTTCAAATGAATGCATTCAGCGGACACTGTAGAGAAGTACTGCCAATAGAATAGGACCCTCTTGGAGCAGATAAGCATGGGCTTTAGCATGGGGTTAGCTAGTGAAGAACCGGACTGTTTGCAGGTATTGACCATGTCCTGACCATGTGCTTGTTCTCCAGGGAGGCACCCTGATCCAATACGAGGGCAAGCTGAGGTTACTGGAGATCGCCCAGGTGCCCAAAGCCCACGTCGATGAGTTCAAATCCGTCTCCAAGTTCAAAATCTTCAACACCAACAACCTGTGGATCAGCCTGGCCGCCATCAAGAGGCTGCAGGAGCAGAACGCAATGGACCTGGAAATCATAGTGAATCCTAAGGTGAGGTGGGGGGGGTCTAAGAACCTCCACATCGAGGAGACCTCACTGCACAGGGTTCAATTCTGAGGTATGAATCAGTATGAAAGTCCTGTCTCTGCAGAGTGTAGGACTCTAATCTCGAACCCGATCTCTCTCTAGACTCTAAACGGCGGTCTGAACGTCATCCAGCTGGAGACGGCCGTGGGCGCCGCCATCAAATGCTTCGACAACGCTCTGGGCATCAACGTCCCCCGCAGCCGCTTCCTGCCCGTCAAAACCACCTCCGACCTCCTACTGGTCATGTCCAACCTGTACAGCCTGGAGGCGGGCTCTCTCACCATGAGCGAGAAGAGGGAGTTCCCCACCACGCCCCACGTCAAACTGGGCAGCTCCTTCACCAAGGTAACGTCCGGCACCGAAGACACACTGCACGAGAGGAAGAACCAATCAGCACATCTGAACAGCATCACCTCCCCTTTCACCCCTCATTAAGCATATGTGCTAACGCCCGATCCCCAAGCTAACGCTCTCTCTCCCTGAGCGTACGCGCTAACCCCAAGCTAACGCTCTATCCCAGATATTACATGCTAACCCCAAGCTAACGCTCTATCCCTGAGCTTACATACTAACCTGAAGCTAACGGCCTATTCCTGAGCGTATGTGCTAACACCAAGCTAATGCTCTATCCTTGAGTTACGCGCTAACCCCAAGCTATCGCTCTCTCCCTGAGCTTACATGCTAACCCCAAGCTAATGTTCCATCCCTGAGCTTACATGCTAACCCCAAGCTAATGCTCTATCTCTGAGCTTATGTGCTAACCCCAAGCTACCATTCTATTCCTGAGCGTACGTGCTAACCCCAAGCTAACGCTCTCTCCCTGAGCTTACATGCTAACCCCAAACTAACGCTCTATCTCTGAGCTTATGTGCTAACCCCAAGCTAACGCTCTATCCCTAAACTTATGTGCTAACCCGAAGTTAATGCTCCACCCCTGAGCTTACATGCTAACCCCAAGCTAACGCTCTATCCCTGAGCTTATAGTGGCAGCCCTGTAGTCCACTGGACCACTCAGAGCTGGCTTTAAAGGGTTCATTAAGCAATGCTCTGTAAAGTTCCCAAAACCCCCTGCTGTGGTAGAAGAACCACTTTAGGTTGCATAAAGAACCATGCTCTCTTACAAACATGGTTCTCTACAGCACCCCCTAGAACATAGAGGGTCAACACCTCGAACACCTCGAACCCTGTGGCCCACATTCCTGTAACTATAGTAACTACATTACTGTCATAATTAACATTAAACAGCCTCATAGGTCCTAAAATAGAACCCAGGGGGGCTCCACAAGCTATGCCAAACTAAACAGTTACCAAACTAAACAATACATTTTCTGCATAAGGATTAATCACGGAATAATAAACCTAGGGGTCAAGGTTAGGGTTAGAGGCCTTGCTTAAGGGCCCAACAGTGGCAGCATGGCAACTGACATGGCCATCGAACCCACAACCATGTGTGTGATCAATAACCCAGTGCTCAGTGCCACTAAATTCTTTATGCTAAAGCAACCACACACTCGAATAGACAACTTTAGTGTGTGTGAGGGGCCAAGGGGATGAATAAGGGGATATACATTTGAATGTGTTTTAGTTTTAGGTGTTGTGACATAATTAATGGGACGCCTCTAAAAAGCAAGCACTCTCATTGCATTGCACTCACCAAGACAGCTCTGGACACAGTGAATTTATTCCCAGTCCTTTAGTTCCCAGCCCTGCATGGTGTCCTCTCTGTGTGTGTGTGTGTGTGTGCTGGGCTAGAACAGACAGCTGTATGTAGGCCAGCCTCATTAGAGCAGCACTCTGCCACTCTCCTGCTCTACAGGGACTCGACTAGTGGAGCTACAGGTCAGCAGAGGGCCGCGATGTGCCACGCAAACCCACCCCCGACAAATCAGCTCCGCGGCTTTCGTCTTCTGCACTGAAGAAATAAATAAATAAATAAAAAGAGTGTGCAGAAAAGTTTCGGCGGGGTGGAGGACCTTCTCTGCGTCTCTGCCAGAGCATAAGAACACAAAGTTCTGTTTCAGAGGGAAAATTAAAACACTGGGCCAACAAGAGAACCCTCATGGGCCCGTTTACACCCGGCATTAGCATGCGCTCTGTGTCCGGACAGTACCTGGATCTACATCGCCCTGCTCGGGGTGGCCGTGAACAGTTTAGAGGATCGGCGGGGGTTCTTCACAACACGGCGGAACCGTACAAAAGGGCTCCATCAGGACAAAAATGTGGCGTACCTCAGGGTTCTATGTTAGGGCCTGTGAAACTGATGTTCTTGTTTTTATTTATTTATTTATTACATTTTATTCATTTAATTTATTTATGGCCCGTGCAGGTTCAGGAGTACCTGACCCGCTTCGAGAGCATTCCGGACATGCTGGAGCTGGACCACCTGACCGTGTCTGGAGACGTCACGTTCGGGAAGCACGTCTCGCTGAAGGTAAGACACACTCTTGTCGCCCCTTCTTGTTTAGCTTCTTTAGATTCACCCCTGAGCTACTGTGCTAACAAGCTAACGCGGCTAACAAGTTATGGAAGGCTCCCAGGCTGATGTTGCGAGTGTAAACAAGTCACATCCTCCAACACCTGAATTCGCTGCTGACTGTAATCAATCAAATGTGATGCAAAGCCCTCTTCCTTGGACAGTAGAGACAGATACTTCAACAAAGGCAGGATATAGATCGAGCAGGTGTCCCAATATTTTTGTCCAGATGATTGTATGATTGCATCAATTCGGTTGTTAAATCAAACCACCCCTTATAAGTGCGCAACCTAATCAGTGTCATTCTGACCTTTGACCCTCTACCCCGACTAGGGAACGGTCATCATTATAGCCAATCACGGAGACCGGATCGACATCCCGGCTGGATCGATGCTGGAGAACAAAATCGTCTCCGGAAACCTACGCATCCTGGACCATTGAGGTCATGTGACCCAGGCACGAGACCACACGACGACTCCACTCACCTGCTCCTCCACCTCCCGACAGTCCGACCGACCGACCGACCGACAGTGCCAGCAACTCACCTCTCACGATTCCAGACTTTCACTTTTGTAAATTCCAGGTCTTTAATGTGTGTTTTTTTTTTTTTGCATCATTCCATTTCCCGGGTCAGTATGAAGGCAGACGCAGCGCCGTGTTCCCGTCCCGTCAGAAACTCCCACCCTCACCTGTTGTTGTTGTTGTTGTTGTTGTTTTTTTCTACTCTGAGAAGTTCAGTGTTCCCTCTCGGAGTGCTACGAACAGCGGCGTTCCGAGCGGAGCCGGGTTCGGCCGGAGTCTCGCTGCAGTGCCGTTAAAACGTGAAGAGAAAAGCAATAAAGCTTTCGGCCCGAGCGGAGAGCTCCAGAAGCCCTGAGGAGTCTGGACCCGTCTGCAGAACGGAATAAAGTGCAATACCGAACAAACAGCAGGCTGTGTGTGTGTGTGTGTGTGTGTGTGTGTGTGTGTGTGTGTGTGTGTGTGTGTGTACTTTTACTGCATGTCCTTCAGTAACTCTTGATCCTGGAGCTAAAATGCTAACCATGACCTAAAGCTCGACCCTTGTGCCGACCAAGAAGTAAGGCTTTCACTTTAGCGCCTAAATGCTAACCCAGAAATAGCGCCTCTCCATAAGCTTACATGCTAACCACAAGCTAACGCTCTATCCCTGAGCCTACATGCTAACCACAAGCTAACGCTCTATCCCTGAGCTTACATGCTAACCACAAGCTAACGCTCTATCCCTGAGCTTACATGCTAACCACAAGCTAACGCTCTATCCCTGAGCTTACATGCTAACCACAAGCTAACGCTCTATCCCTGAGCTTACATAGTAACAAAAGCCAGTCCAGGATTGGTTGGAGGAGGAGGTGGAGGTCTGGGGCAGCCAGGGTCTCACTCACTCGCTCGCTCGCTCGCCCACAGCAGACTTCTGATTTGGCTTCTTTTCATACTGGAGACGACGGAAGGTGCTGGTTGACGCCAACTGGCAGGAAGGTCCGTTCATGCTGAGAGTCGGTTTACAGCTCTGAGAAGAGAGAGCATTCATTGGAAAGAAACCTTAAGAAAGAGCACACACACACACACACACACACACACACACACACACACACACACACACTGAAACCACTCGACCGCAGAAACGCTCAGCAAAACCAGAGGAAGCTTATCCTCCATTCTCCAGGCTTCTCCACTCAAGGTCCAGATTGGTGTGGCCTCACGTCCCACTAACAGCCATCGTTCATTTCTACGTGCTCACTTTCCAAACATCTCCTTATTAGGACAGATATGGAAATACGCTCTGCTCCGATTTGACGTCTGAAGCTCTAATTCTAAAAGCTCCTCCCACAAATTCCTCCACCTAATGGTGATGAAGATGCTGCCTGAAGCCTGAGACACCGTTCTACCAGAGTTCTGAGAGGATGCCAGTTCAGTGATCGGCCCATAGAAGAAGCCCTGTGAAAGAAGCCCATCAGGGCCTTTGGGCCCATGCCTTTCTCTCACACACACACACACACACACACACACACACACACACACCACTGCCATCAAGTGGCCAAACACACAAACAACACTTCCGTTCACGATGCTCTTATTAGAACCACAGGTAGGCCAATGCAGTTACCCACTACGATCCCTTCCCACTGATTGGATCCAACCGCTGTCTTCCGAAGCCTTTGATTGGCTGAATGGGGGTGTGTTAGATTTAGGTGGAGGTTGGAACCTGCAGTATGGTATAGCTCTCCAGGAGGAGGTGGAGGAGGTTTGGAGGCCACTGGGTCACCTAGGTCAACACACACACTGCTCTCGAACAATCAGCAGTCTTAGGTGGTATGCTAATTAGTGTACATACGCTTCATACTCTACATGTCCATATGTTTGTGGACACCCCTTCTAATGAATGCATTTAGCTACTTTAAGTTGCACCCATTGCTGACACAGATGTGCAAATGCACACACACACACACACATAGCTGGTCTAGTCCCTGTAGAGAAGTACTGCCAATAGAATAAGACTATCCCGAGCAGATAAACACACTAACTCACTAGCTCCTGTCGCTGAATGCCATCAAATCCTCACAGCAATGCTCCTTCTCCAAAATCTGGTAGAAGGCCTTCTCCCCTGGACAGCAGAGACTCCAGTTACTCCAACAGAAGCAGAATCAGCTTCTTTGATAGCCTTGATTTCAGAAGAAACAGTGAATGAGCAGGTGTCCGAATACTTTTGTCAACATATTTCAGCCCTGTAATTATGGAAATATGACCATATGACTTTTTTTTTTTTAATTATTTTAAACTTTATTGTTTAAAGTTGGTACAAAAACCATCAGATCAGAAACATTCTCAGCTGTTTTTGCCATGAAAGCAAAGGGGGTTCTCCAGAGACAGGCAGAGACTAACGTAACGGAGTTGACAGGACGGGGACCATGCGCACAAAACACACCATACACAAACAAACGAACAAAACCGGGTGATGTGGGGGGGTGGGGGGGTGGTGGGGGTGGGGGTGGGGGAGAGCCCTTGACACAAGTTTCTCCACTACGGAGAGAAAACGGTGGACGACGTTGCATGTCTTCCCTCCACTCCGCAGCTGGAATGCAGTTCAGGAGGGATGGAGGTGGAACAGAGGGTGTTCTTGTCCGTGAGGTATCCTTGGCTGTGGCGCTCATTGCTAGGAAACGAGAAAAGCTGGTAAAGGGCTTTTATAGGAAGAGTCCCGAGCTTAGCGCGTGCGGCTAAGACCAAGTTAGCAAACAGGTCATAGGTCGGCTTGGTTAGCGAGGCTTCATTTCGGGCCTGGAGGCCAGAAGAAAGTAGGGGGGAGTTCTCCCTGAGCTGAAGGACTGGGGGGCAGCAGGACACACGCCAACCGCTGGCTGCTTTTCACAGACTTTCACATTCGCAAATCACATTCGCATGGACAGATAGACCAGAGGAGGTCTCTGGAGCTCTATGGAGTGTGTCATGACCCAGTTCTGAAGGTCCACTCCAGCTCTCAACATGTCCAAGGCAAAACCTCCATAGGAGATGTGTTCAGAGGAAGAAGCTTATGACTGATTCCCATAGACAACCACCTATACACCAATCAGCCATAACAATAATACCGGCGAGGACCTGGTTCCACTGGCACCTGGTCTGGGAACCAAACTGTGATGTTCTAGGTGACCGGCTCAGAACATCTCCAAAACATCAGGAAGGTCTTGTCAGGTCTGGTCAGCATCTACCAAAAGAGACACCCAGCTTTATTTTTTTAGGTTTTTACCCCAATTTGACCCCTCTGTCACCCCATCTCTGAAGGCCAATTACCCCTTCGTGTGCCTATGTGGTGAAGGCTAGCACATCTTGGGGAGGACGTGCTATCAACCCACCCCTGAGAGAGAAGACCGATTGTGCTCTCTCAGACACCAGCACGACCCGGGATTCGAACCAGTGGCTCCTCGGATCATGGTGGCAGCACCACTCACAACTCACATAGAGAACGCCTTGGTGCCAGATACCCCAGGACCCTTTCAGAGGTGCTTAATGTTATGGCTGACTGGTGCACACTTATAAAAGCAGCCAATGGGAGAGGGTTTCAGCACCAGCCCACTGACGCTACAGGGGCAGCAGATAGAGGTGGGATGAACACTAGGGCGTTCCTATAGGTACGAATACCTACTCCTGGAGGACTGAGAGCCAGACCTGAGAGCAGAACTGATGACCATCGGGTGGTGCTGAGGAACTTAACACACACACACACACACACACACACACACACACACACACACACACACACACACATTCTTTCACACACTCGTTTCATGGTAGATACGTCAAGCAGACACTGAAAAAAAATCCAGTAATTCATACATACAAAGACCCTCGGGATAATGAGAGACACAGGTTTAGGTCAATTGATGATGCAACTCAGAGGGGAATGTGATCACATCCCATCTGAACACATTTTCAGACACATACACACAAGGACCACCAGGGCATGTGGCTTTGGCCTGTGCTTATAGAAAGAGAGGTTAAGCTCTGATGCTTCGAGAGCTTTCCGCAGGGAGCAGCCATGGCTTAAACTTTAGAGAAGTGGGTTTGGGACCGGAAGGTTGTAGGTTTGATCCCCTGGGGGGTGGAGGGAGTGAAGAAACAGCACTTTCTCCTCCCTCAATGTTCACAGTTGAGATACCCTCAAGCAAGGCACCTTACCCCCCGATTGCTCCCTGAGCGCTGAGGTGGTTGGCTGCCCACTGCTCCAGGTGTTTGTGTGTTCACTGCCCCTACAGTAGGTGTGCTGCAATTGCTCACTAGTGTGTGTCCACCGCCACAGATGAGTTCGACATGGAGGATGTAAATGTCTGCTGGAAATACGGGAGAATGTTTGACCCGCTACTGTCTCTGTTCGATTCCCTTCATTACAGATGGAAAGGGTTTGTTGGCATACAACAATCAGCCATAACATTAGAACCACAGACAGCTGACGTGAAAAATACTGATCATTTTCCTCTGCTTCAGTGGCTCCTGGGGGTGTATCAGGCAGCAAGTGAACAGTCTTGAAGTTCTTGAAGGTGATGAAGGCGTGGGCAAGTGTAAAAATCTCAGATGACTGGGTCGGAGCACCTCCACAACATCAGGCAGGTCTGTCTTGCGAGGTGTTCTGGTATGCAGTGGTCAGTACCGCGAGTCAGAGTCATGGGCACCTAAGGTCCCAAACCTCACAATTTACAGGACAAAGGTGGGGCCCTTATTCATATCAGGCAGGTGGTACTAATGTTAGGGCTGATCATGGCTGAACCCACCTGCAATCTACTATGGTTTATTTCACTCTTGGTAGATCTTCTATTCCAAGCCCTCAGTCCAATCCTCTCGCCCTCAGCTCTCGGCCTATATTGCTTTGTAGCGGAAGTCTTCACACACTTGTGCAAAAGTGTGTTAGCTACAGGAAAAACTGAGCACACACAGCCAGGCTGAACACAGCGCCGATTTTCGAGGCTAGATGTGGGATGATGAAAAATAAAAATCAAGAAAAAATAAAGACAAAAATAAGACAGTCGTCAGGTACAGAGTGTAACTCCAAAAACACACACCTATAACTTTACATTTGATTAACATTGATACTATGCATAAATAAAAATGTTAGGTATCTTTAAGTTAGGCATCTGATTTACATGAAAAAAAACAACAACAACAAAAGAAACAGCTGTGAATCAAACACAAACGCAACCTCCTGTTTGCTCACGATGGGGATGGATCCGACGTCTGAGTGTAAATAGTAGTTGTCATGGTTAGCTCGTCACAGACACTCTTATATAAAGTATGGGTATTGCATCACTAAAGTTGAAAGAGTGAAGTAGAACGGTACTCTATTAGCATATTAGCAAAAAAACACTGTATACATTACCGCACCCCCCCTCATTATCAGTTCCTCTCAGTCCAGACCCGACGCACTGGAGGTTCAAGCGGGTGCTCAGACGGTCCTACTCGATTTGCGTAGCCCCGTCTCCCTTCCGCTTTTGTTTTATTTATTTATTTTATTTTTTTTGCCTTGTTTAAGTTCTTTTCTTTTCGTTTCGCTTGAAAATATATATTTCTCTTCTGGATTAAGAAAACAAGTCACTAAAAAAAGGTCACTTATAAAGCAGAGGAAATAAAAACAGTTCAATAGTCCAGGAGAGGTGGGAGGAGAGGGACGAGAGACACAGAGAGAGAGAGAGAGACACAGAGAGAAAGATTAGCTGCATTGCAACCACATTGCAGGCCGCCACATCGCTCAGCTCCGATGTCTGTACGTGTCTGTATGTGTGGCTGACCAGTAAACGTCCGTCACTGTCCTTAAAGGACCTGCCTGCAGAAGCCTGATCCTGATCCTCCTCACTGCAGTAGTGATCAGGTCAATAAAGTAGTTCCATTTTTTTGTTTTTGCTATCTTGTGGCTATCTAATACTGTATAGCAGGGGTGTAACGGTAGACAGTGGTCAGAGTTCGGTATGGACCACACGGTTCAGTGCGAGTTCGGTCCAACAGGGGTTTAAAAAAAAAAAAAAAAAAAAAAAAAAAAAAAAACTGTGACCACTGAAATGGACCCCATTTACCCCTCTGAGGACACTACTGAGTACGTCAGCTGTGTCCGAAAAGTCATAAAGTGACCTGAACTAAGCAACAGACAGTTGAACGAAGCGAAGCTGGCGACGCTCGCCCAGAAGAGGCTAGTGACACAGTTACGAGCCACTGGATGCCGTGAATTTCACCTATTTTCCATGTAGCTCCTTAACAGTTGGCTTAGGTTGCTCAGCGCGTGGTATGGACATGGCCGTTTATGATGCTGAGAAAGTGCCCGAATTCATGTGCTTCGACCCCTACTAAACAGTTCCTCCCGATATAGCGGCATGCTAATGAGGAAGTAGGGATCCGGTTCAGTCACAGCCTAGGTTTCCTTTCATTCATTTTCCCCCATTTTAGTCAGCTTAAGCAAAATTAGCATGGCATGTTGCTATGATGAGGCAACTTGCTGACGGCTTACAGCTTAAGGCAGGGGTTTGCAAAGGTTTACTGTTCATTTATTACACATAAATAATTATCCAACTATAAAATGACTTATTTGATATTTATTCATCTGCAGTATGAACAATTTAATTAATACAGCGGCGTCGGTCAGCTCCAGGGTTGGCTTTCCCTCTTAGCACTCTTAAACACTCTCTCTACCATTTAAGAACCTGAGCTGGGGTCAGTGGGCTGCTCTGTATGCAATCACCCTTACTTACGGTCAGCATTAGTTTCACTGGTACACTGGTACTGGGAAATAACCGGGGTAAGTAAGCGGGGTAAGCCTATTCCTATAGGCTAGGAGTACTGTTTACTCTCCATATATACGTACCACGTGACCGTTTACTGTTACAGCCCTGCTGTGTAGTGACCGATAGTTGACCAACAGTGATACGCAGAGTAAAGTGTGATAAAACAAATATGAAATTAATAAATAAATAAGAATTCTGACTGTTACATTGCGGCACTTAAGTGGCTCAAATCTGGTCTAAAAGATCAGTCCTGTCCGTCTCAACTACGGCCACTAAGCGCCGAGTCCGCTCCCTACGCACTTCACTTTAGCTAGGGTGTGAATTTTTGGCAAGGGCCTTGTCTGAGAGAGGTTCAGCCTTAGCATGTCAATGCAGCCAGAGAGATAGAGAGATAGAGAGTTAAATAGGCAGATAGAAACACTGAGAGGGTGCAGGGGGCTCTTCAGCTTAATCAGATTCGGTCAGGTCATCCCTAAAAGGTCAAAAAGTCAGCATGTCTAGTCCACAGGTCCCTGGAAGATGAGTCTGACGTATCCCTGCTCTCCGCTCAGCTGCTGGGCGCAGAACGGGCAGGCTGCGTGGAAGGTGTGTGTGCCGTGGGGCAGCGGGATCTGGCTCCAGAAGGCCACCGTCTTCTCCGAGCACACGTGGCCGCAGGGGATAAAGGCATGGGTGGGCGGAGCCGCGTCCAAATAAAACCCCGCCTCACAGCCCAGCCACAGAGGCACGTACGGCCCCCTGGCCCGGCACATGGGGCACTCGCGCTCGCGCCCGTCCCGGCCCCCGTCCCGCTCGCCCGAGTCCCGCGTGCCCCAGCTGTGGTAGCCGTGCACGTGGCCGCAGTGCAGGTAGGCCCAGGGCTGCTTCTCGTCCACCGTGTCCTTGCGGCGCATGCTGGGGAAGGCCAGCGTGTTGAAGCCCACGGGACACTGCGGCCGCGCCGCGTTCAGCTCCTGCCGAAGAGCCTCCAGGTGCTTGAGCGTGGGCGTGCGCTGCAGGCCCTCGGCCGTGCGCCACAGCAGGGTGGCGCCGCACAGGTCGATCAGAGAGCCGTCCACCAGCTCCTGCGTCTCGCTCTCCACCTGAAGGGAAGAACAGGCAAGAGAAACAGACCCATGAGGAATCCACTGCTTAATGAATGAACAGGTGGCAAAAGTATTGGGACACCTGCTCATGCACTGTTTCTTCTGAAATCAAGGGGATTAAAAAGAGTTGGAGTAACTGTCTCTACTGTCCAGGGAAGAAGGCTTTCTACTAGACTTGGGAGGAAGGGCATTGCTGTGAGGATTTGATTGCATTAGTGAGTTAGTGGGGTCAGGATGTTGGATGATCACCACTATTCAAAATCCTATTCAAAAGTACTGGATGGAGCTCTACAATCATCATTCCAGAGAACACAGTTCTTCCACTGCTCCACAGCTCAAAGCTGGGGGGCTTTATACCCCTCTACTAGCCCACACCTGGCATTAGGCAGCATGGTGGCAATAGGTTCAATGGGTTCCTATTCTATTGGCAGTACTGGCACACAGGGACTAGAAAACCTGTGTGTGCGTGTGTGTGTGTGTGTGTGCGCGCACTGTGTCAGCGATGGGTGGAACTTAAAGTAGCTGAATGCATCCATCATTATCATTAGGGGGTGTGCACAAACGTTTGGATAGATATTGTAACTGCAGTGCTGATGCAGGTCTGAATAACCACCACCAGATGGCAGTAAGCTCCTGCTCCTTCTCGTTCTCGTCTCCTTGTGCTCCACCTTCCTTCTCTGGACAGTAGAGACAGTTACTCAAACAGAAGGAGGATAAACTCTTTTTGAATACCCTTGATTTCAGGAAATACAGTAACTGAGCAGGTGTCCCAATACTTTTGTCAATTCAGCGTATATAGTAGAGTCTCACAGGGTCTTATTTTGGGGCCTACGGCACTGATGTTAACGATGACAGTAACGTATTTGGGGCAGTGGTGGCTCAGTCGAGAGAGCCCCGTCTTACTGATGACAGGGTTGTGGGTTTGAGACCAGATTTCACTAAGCGGCCCTGTAGGGCCCTTGAGCAAGGCCCCTCAGCCCACTCTGTTCCCTGAACGCTGCCCTGGAAAACAGCACTTGGCATCAATTTGGCTGTTGGTTGATGAACCTGGATATCTTCCAGCAGAGATATTACCCATCAGCGTTCGACCCACGTTTAGCCAACGTTCAGCCAACACTGAGCCTTTTTGAGCGCAGGGTCCGGCATGTAAATCTTAAGCCAGGGTGGTCTCATCTCAAACGTTTCAAGCTGAAGGATTTCCTGCAGCGTCTCACCATCGCTAAGCCCATGTTTGGCCAACATCTCGCCTGCTCAGACGCCAGGCCTGTGAGATGCTAATCAGAAGGATTAACGTGTCCAAGTGCCTTGACTTGTGCACAGTGTGTGTGTGTGTGTGTGTGTGTGTGTGTGTGTGTGTGTGAGTGTGTGTGTGTGTGCGCGCGCATGACCCTCAAAAACTGACCTCATACAGAGCCAGTCAAACTTGTTAATGAAGCTAGCGCAATGCTAACTACAGGTCACATTCATTTCAGCAGTGTCAGCATTTTTTGTTGAACTGCATCCAAGGTTTTTATTAATGCCACACACACACACACACACACACACACACACACACACACACACACACACACACACACACACGGAGAGAGTGAATGAGCGAGTGAGGATACTCAATGGTCCTTCTGAGCAACGCACTTAGCAGATCAGCGGCTGATCATCTTACAGCATCACATTACACACACACACACACACACACAATATAGAGTATGTACACTATGGAGTAACGGTGTGTACTCTAGTAAAGGCTTTCTAGTAGATTTTAAGAAGCATTGCTGTGAGGATTTGATTGCATTCAGCAACAAGAGAATTAGAGAATTAGTGAGGTCGGGATGTTGGATGACCATACCCCCCCCACCTCATCACCCCCAACTTATAGCACTCCTAATAGCACTGGATGGAGCTCCACCACCATTCTTTCACAGCTCAATGCTGGGGGGCTTTATACCCCTCTATAAGCCCACGCCTGGCATTAGGCAATGGTGCATTCATCAGAATCCTTATTCGGGGGCTCACAAACATTTGGACATGTGCACTGTTACTACGGCAACAGCATCCCACATCGACCAGCGTCAGACGGCACAGGTCTGATCAGTGGAGGATATGTAAGAGGACACTCTCTGGAATGATGGTTGTGCGGCGTCCAATGCATTTGGGATGTTGGGGATGAGGTTGTGTGGTGGTCCTCAAACATTCTGACCTCACCAAGTCTAGCTCTGGTCACTGAATGCAATCAAATCCTCGCAGCAGTGCTCCACCTTCCTTCCCTGGACAGTAGAGACAGTTACTCCAACAGAAGCAGAATAAACTCTTTTCGAATAGCCTTGATTTCAGGAAATACAGTAATTGAGCAGGTGTCCCAATACTTTTGTCAATTTATCGCATATAGTAGAGTCCCACAGGGTTTTATTTTGGGGCCTATGACAGTAAGGACCTGCGTCAGACGGCACAAGTCTAGTCAGTGGATGTGAGAGGACACTCCACGAAGCTCCCTGCTGAGCGTCAACACACCGCCAGCGTGCGGCAGTTCAACCGTGCACACAGTTGTAGCGTATGTTCTAGACCCTTCCGATCCTCACCATTTTGCCCCGCTGCTGAGCAGACCGCGTCTCGCGAAGAGTGAAGACGTTGCCACACACAGAGATCTCTCTCCACACGCCCGGTTTGGAGTCCTCGGTGAAGCCGTGCCGTGGGTGCATTACCAGCACGCCATTCGTGGTTAAGCCATCCATCTGTCCGTCCGATGTTCTCCACTTCGCTGCTTTCTCCTGGGACGGGAAACACACACGTTACGCGGCAAAGCCAACATGCGTCACACACACCCCCCCTTTACAGCGGCCCACGCTACAGGATAATCGGGACTACGGTGATAAACGATGATTATCCTGTAGTGTGTGGGAGATGATCAGAGCACTAAGGCTGGACTACAGACACCAGTTACAGAGTTATTTACAAGGTGGACGCCAACTCGCGACTTTGACCGGTCAAATCATGGCCTTTCCTGGGCAGAAAGCACTCGAAGAACTCACCACTAGCATAAGCAATGGCTGTTTACATGCAGTTTAAGACCTTAAGATAGTGATGGTGCAGCGTGGGGACTTTGACGACTGCCCATATATATGAACCCTATGATAATAATAATAACGACACACTGCAGGAGATGTTTTCAGCTGCAGCCCTTAAACATTTGCCCTCCCTCTGGTCAGCTGTGAAAGTGAGAGAGAGGATGTCTGTGTCCCAGTCTGGGCCTGGATGGGCCTGTCTGTCATCCAGGGCTTTAGGTACCTGCTGGGACTGTGTTCTGCTGACTCGTCCTCCCCCTGGGTTTCGCATGCCCAGTCTGAACATGACCAGAGCGGGCGCCTCACATAAACCCAGCACAAGAGCAGTACTTCAAACCCCCTCAGCGAGAGCAAGAGTGCCAGAATGGCCCATTAAGCCATGGTGTAATTTGATGAGGTGGAAATCTCAGATATGGGTACAGCAGGTACTGTGCCGGAACACAATTTCCCAGAGGTTCTGATAGGGGTTTTATGTTTGCTGTAAATCTGGTCATTTCATTGTCTCTCTCAGGGATTTCGTCGGACCGCCGCAATCTGATTTATTTTTCAAAACGCCTCAAAAAGTCCTTTCAGGTCACCTCATCCACAGGGTTGATGCTGAGTAGCTTGTTAGTGTGGTTATCTGACTGGGTGAGACTGGTTTAGCCCCATTTGAACTAGTAAGGCTATAGTGGTTGACGTGGCACAACAGATGATAAACCCACTAGCTGCCAATAAGAGTCCTTGTCCTTGGGCAAGACTCCCAACACTGAACAAAAGTCAGGGTTCGGACAGAACCAAGGACCAGACCTCATTTTTCAGTATACCAGAGGATAGAGGGAAAAAAAAAAAAGACTAACCCAGGTTACAGTATGTTCCATCCAATGTCGTATAGCGCCCCCCTGAGGTAGCTGCTATAGCCTGTAGTGAATTAAACAGTGTTTCTGCACACAGACCCTACAACTGTCAAACAGCATAGACCTCGCACCATCCTCACCATCCTCACCAGATTTACCCCTCACTCTCTACCGCTGTAATAGTTAGTTCACTGGGAAAAGCAGCTTGAGCATGTAGCTAACTTCAACTGCTGGACCGCTTTTACCAAACCGGACAAATCCATGTGCCTTTACACCCTTATTAACGAGGCACTACAGACAGCAAACTTGACTGTTGTTAGCGTAGCCTAGTGGTTCATGGTGGACCCACTTCTGATTACATCATGACTGTTATCGGCTGCTAACGAGCAAGAACGAGTTTTGGTCAAGAGTGTCTCTCACCCCAAGAAAGATGTTTTTGGAGGAGTCGAAGCCGGCGGCGTAGATGCGGGCAGTGTAGGGCGGCGTCCGCTGGCACATGATGCGGCAGGCGAAGCGAGAGATGGTGCTCTGGACCGTCTGCGTGTCGGAGTTGCTCTGGCTGCCTGGGATGGTGTCCGTCACCACGAAGTCTATAGGAGTCTCAGTGGAACGACCAATCTGGACAGTGAGAAAAAGAAGCAGGACGGTGGGTTGATGGCACTTCCTTCCCAAATCAGTCCTAATGTGAAGTGACCCTTCTAGTGTTGGGGGCACTGCTAGTGATTGGGGGAGCTCACACGATGAATAATTACCCAATCCCTGTTCCAAATGGGGTAGAATTCAAAATAAACCATTAAAATAAATAAATTCATTAATTTTCAAAATTCAAATAATAGGATATTTTTTATTTAATATTTTAATAAGGATGACAGAGACTAAGCCCAGACTTAGTCTATTGTTTCCAATGCAGAACCAGCCTGTTATTTTGTGTTGCGTCACATTATAATATAATAAAATAATATGATTGAAATGGACGAATGACACTTAAGCTAGGTTCAGAATCAGAATCTGAAATACTTTACTGATAAACAATCTATTAATTAAAATATAAAACAAAGAGAAAAACTATAAGAAATATGTACATAAATATACATATATAAATTATATGATATGAATATAATAAATTTGGCCAAGAAGTGAAATTTAATTGTGCATTTATGTGACTTCTGAGAATTCTGAGCCACACTAGCGTCCAGCTTGTTCAGCGAAGCAAACCCAGCCACAGCAGCAGGTAGTGAAGCTATTCCCTGCCTAGCAACACTGTGGGTGATTAAAAGGTCAGTCCGGATTCTAGGACTCGTAAGCGATGCGCTGCACTGCGCTGACGCCTGGAAACAGAAACCACAGAGTGGAATGTGACGGGCCGCAGCCAAATCAAGCAGGTGGGCCGTGCCCGAGCGCCCCGCTCACAACGCCAGCGACAGCCTGCAGATTTGAGGCAGATCTAGGCAGCTACGCAATGCAGGTCAATAAAACCAATGAGTCTGGGTAATGCATCCTCCAGAAATGTAGGTTACTGCGAGAGGACAGACAGTTTGTCTGACCGGACTAATAACGGTCATTACATTTATTTGTGTTGCACTGAAGAGCACACACACACACACACACACACACACACACACACAGACACAGACACAGACACAGACACAGACACAGACACAGACACAGACACACACTCTTCTCGCATCAGTGTTTTCAGAACTGTGTGAAGCTGGACCACGATTCAAATGGAGTGTGTGAAGCACCGGTACCTGGAACATATCTGTATTGCTGTCGTGAGTGTACTCCACCACCACCGTCTGAGCTCGGGACAGGGTGTAGGAGATGCTGTGCTGGTCCTTGTTGCTTATGGCCTAGGCAGGGAGAGGGAGGAAGACACATGATTAACAGTTCGTGAGGACATGATGCGGACCTTCCGACGGTCTGAGAAGCTACAGCCCTAATATAGCTAGCCACTCTGAGCTGGGGGCCATGTGGAGAAACAGAGAAGCCCCTTATGAGCTCAAGTGTATCCAAGATGGGTGGATAAAACCACGTCTCGAGACCCCACACCACGTCCACCTTCAAGCGTGAAGGCCTTGAGTGTCTGCTACGATTCTGTATGTAGCAGAGCAGTAACATCAGAGGAGGCTGTGAGAGTCTACCTTGGCTGCTTGGGGTGTGCAGGCTACATGGACAGTGCTGGGTTTGACGCCGTTTGCTTTGGGCCGCTTGGAGAGCGCGAAGCGGCTCTTCCGTCTGCCGCGGTCTCCGTTTGGGAGAGAGCCATTGTACCTGCACAACAGAAGTGAGAAACACACACACACACATATACATGAATATGCACCTGAGAAACACACACACAATAATAAATATATATATATATATGCATCTTGAGTGTTACATAGGAGTCATTCTACAGACTGGGTGCAACATCTGCAATGTTTGATGAGCTGCATTGAGCGCGAATTTGTCTATACCGTAACTGAATATATAGAAGTGTATATATAAACACTATAAACACACACTATGGTAAAAGATGCCACTCCTGCTCTGTGGTTAATATGTATACAGCCTGTGTTATGTTGATACCTCGGACTTTGTACACTCCCGTATCCTAAAGCATGACCTTTTCCTCAAGTCGATATTTACCAACACAGCGTTCGCATGCAAAATATCACCAACTAGATCTTAGAGATACTAGATACCATATTTATTACATTCAGGACTATTATATATTACATATATATTCTCAGTACTACATTAGAAATGTGAACTTACTCAAAATATAACCCCTTACGTTTAGTGCGCCCATCAGTTGGACTTACCACCCCGTCACACGTCAAACTTGTTTTGCCTATAAATAGTGCTCTGTTGCTTTAAATAACATCAAGAAGACAAGAAGGATGAAACATCATCATTTGAGCCTTTGGAGAAGCCGGAAAGAAAAAAAAAAGAAATAAAATTTCATTTTGATGTTCGTTTTTAGTTTTTTTTTTTTAGTCTCATTCATTGCATTTTCATGTTGGGCAGGGTTCATCAAGCTTAGACCAACCCCCCAGTCATCCGAAATACAATTATGAACATTTTTACAGTATTATTTTTTAAATATTTTTAATTAGTTTTGTCAAAATTTTTTTTCCTCCAAATTTGGTTCTGCTTACTAACCCACCCATTCCTAGCTCCCCCTAGAACTTGCAACGCTCCCGACACTAGGACAGGAAGGACCGCCTTTTTCGGATTTACAGGCAGCCAACATGCTCTGAGGAAAGCACCAGGTCACCAGCTCCACCGCCCCGGCTAACAGACGCCTGTGCCGGTTGTGCTCTCTTTGACTCTGAACGCTGATGGCAAAGTCGCAAGGCTTTACACCACTTACTGCTAAGAAAACGATGCTTAGATTTTTTTTTTTTTTTAGGGGTGTGTAGGTCAGGACCTTGACCACGCCTTTCAATGGCGGCTCGGTGGGCTCGGTACACATGTGCTAGACCGCCAATGTGGTCGCCCAACGCCCCAAATGTCTGGAGACGTGTCTGGAGGTAAAGCTCTAACTAAACAGAAACCAATCCTCTTAAACTGCAGAGCGAGCTCACACACACACATACACATATACACACAACTGTGTGTGCATATATATGTGTATGTGTGTGTGTGTGTGTGTGTGTGTGTGTGTGTGTGTGTGGTCCTGCAATGAAAGCGCTGCCAGTGCGGAGGAGCTTCTCTTGGTCCACTCAGATTCATTTTAAGCTCATTTACTTCAGACCTTCCGATCAATGGCCTCTGAATCGAAATCAATATTTCCATTCAACGTGCCCTTGATCAAAATCAATATGTCAACAGAAAAGGGTCTCTCGTGGCCCGGCCACACTCCAGAGCGTGTGTGAAGGGGTGTACAGGCTCCTGAAGGGGGCGCTGTTGCAGACAGACCAGTGCACACTACGGCTACAGCTGCATTAGTAGTGGCTGGTTCTTTAGCATATCTTTAGCAACAGCAGGGCTAACACTCAGGCAAGTGGGTCCAAACACACACACACACACACACACACACACACACACACACACACACACACACACACACACACACACACACACCCTTTAAAACATGCTTGTTCTCCCCTCCTACAGCAGCAGCCAGGCCGCTGGGGGAGAGCTGCTCAGGCAGCTGTCCTGGACGTTTCAGCGAGGGCTCTTCCCATCTCCACACACCTACCCTGACCTAACCAACGTGGAAACAGCACACTCGCTGAGGTGACGCAATAATGGAAACGTTCTGCAGGGGGACTCCAGGGACGGTGGGAGCGACAGAGGGCGATAAATCAGTGCAGAATTCCCAAACAGCTGAGTGAGTCATTCTGAACAGGGAATTTTTGAGGTGTTGCTCTGACATACACTCACATCACAATCACTGCAACACAGACAGACAGACAGGCGGACAGACAGACAGGCGGACAGACAGACAGGCGGACAGACAGACAGGCGGACAGACAGCTGCGTTCAGAATCGCTCAGTGTGTTATTGTTCCCAACGCCCATAATGCATCGCAAAAAGTAAGTAGTGCACAGAGACTAGGATGTACGCTAGAATGCACAGCGTATTCCAGAATTAAGTGGGCTCTGGATTTTCATGGATCAGGTATTGGGTACCTTAATCCCGATGCAGTGCCACAGTGTTCAGAGCGCCATCCGCTGGCCTCAAGGCACCATTGACGGACATTATCCCCACACTGTTAGTAATGAAAGCTGCAGCTGATCAGTAGATGTTTATTAAGCACTAACAGTCTCTTCCATATGCTCAGAAAAACTCATCATCATCATCATCACCATAACTAAATTGATCACGATATGAGAAAATATCAACGTCATATTGCCCAGCTCCAGGCAAAGCCGTGAACATCAGGTACGCCCTGACTGATCGTCCTCTATCGGCTCAGATACTACGACACTACAGCAGCGAGTGAATTCATATGAACGGTCAGGGTAGTACTGACCGAGCCACTTGCTTTCTCTGGTGCGGAGCGAGAAACACTGACCTAGATCACGGGGTCGACAACCCAGATCCTCGAGGACCACCGGCTAGTCGCTCTGAGCCGGCTCTAACCACCGGTGGCGGCTGAGTGGGCTGATTAACTGGCTCAGGTGTAAAGAGCGCCGGAAAAACTACAATTATTTATGGCTGGCAGGGGGTGCCTGGAGGACCGGGCTGAAGCTCTCTGACCTAGATTGCTTCACAGGTGGCCTCTACAATGAGTAGACACACACACACACACACACACACACACACACACACACACACACACACACACACACAGAGGAATACGGCCTAAGCACAGGTTTATGAGATCATGCAATCCAACTGCACTGTAAAACAGAGATGGTGCTGAGCAGTATTGATTAAACTCTTATTGCAGAGATGTACAGTGTGATGCCGGCTGGCACAGACGTCTGCGAGCCGATGAATCAGAGCTGGGTCCTCCCAGTGTCTGGAGCACTGCATGTAATAGGGAAGAGTACTAACAAGCGAGTAATTGGCCATCTAAAATTGTGGGGTGGGGTCTGCCTCCATCAAAGTGAACGGATTGGGCCCTGCCCAATTAATGCAATCCATGACTAGTGACTAGATTGCCTGTAGTTCTGTCGTCATCATATGCAGCATGCATTCGACAATAATCAGGTCATAAAAATCGCTGGCTTGATTTTGGAAGTGTCCCAATACTTTTGTCCAATTGTTTGGAGTGTTTTGCTTGGTTTTGTTGCCTTGAAATGATGCCAAAGAGATCACTAACGCAGCGGTATATAGGCCGCAAAGACAACATGTCGCCCAGCAGAGCTTTGAGGGATCGAACAGTGATCTCCACACAGTGTCAACGCGGACTTTCCGGCTGGGGCGGCACCAGCCCCACATGGGCTCAAGGGTCAAAAGACTTGGTGCTGCTCTTTTCTCTTACCCAAGTACGATGAGCTCTCCGTATTTGACTGGCACTTTGGTGGAGGAGGTGGAGATGTTCTCCTGCTCTGGGGAAAACATGGGCACGGTGTGTGTATGCTTGCGTGCGTGTGTGTGTGTGTGTGTTCGGCCTCCGCAGCTAAGAGCGCTACACAAGCACACAGTCGGTCTCAGCTCTGTCTCGGCTTCATCGCCGGCAGCTTCATCACTGTCGTCGTCACTGCTGCTGCTGCATGAACCCTACAGAGAGAGAGAGAGAGAGAGAGAGAGAGAGAGAGAGAGAAAGAGAGAGAGACCATGAATGCAACCGGAAGCTGCAACAGTGAGGTAATAACACAACATGGTCCAGCCTCATGACCCGACATCTGGTCAGTTTAGTGGCCTAACAGAGAAAAGGTCCCATTTGGGCAGGTAATTTGACTTCAGTGTCTGGACGGTACAGTCCTACACCAGAGGGATTTGCTGCGTCTGCTCCTTGGCTTCGTACAGCCCCACCCGTGGGATTGGGACGCTCAGTGTAGCGGCTTTAACCATGACGCAACAATCAGCTTTAGGTCAGGTAGTTCATGTGATCCGTTTGCTTCCCCAGCAGAGAGCATGTCCCTAAAAACCTAGCAGAAGGCCTTCTTCCCTGGACAGTAGAGGCAGTCACTCCAACAGAAGCAGGATCAGCTCTTTTTAATACCCTTGATTTCAGAAGAAACTGTGGATAAGCAAGCGTCCCAATACTTTTGTCCATTTGAAATGATGCCAAAGAGATCACGGAGATCTCCACACAGTGATCCAGTTAAAAGCTGGAGAACAACTGTGTTTGTTTACAGCACTGAATTTTATGTCAGAAATGTCATGAGGTTATGTGACGGGGTGGTTAAATCATCGGACGCAAAGCGAAACTATACTAAAAATAAATAAATAAACAAACAAACAAAGCTGTTTAAGCTCAAGGACTACAGCCAATGTACCGATGGCACAGGCGTCTGCGAGCCGATGAATCAGAGCTGGGTCCTCCCAGTGTCCGGAGCACTGCATGTAATAGGGAAAAGCACTAACGAGCGGGCGAGTAATTGCGGCTAAAATTGTGGGGCGGGGTCTGCCTACATCAAAGTGGACGGAGTCAGGTCATAAAAATCGCTGGCGATTGTGATTTCCCTAGATTTTGAAAGAAAACGGGAGACGTGCAAGTGTCCCAAAACTTTTGTCCAAACAGCGCAGCTTGTTTTGAGTGTTCGGCTTTGTTTTCTTGCCTTGAAATGATGCTGAAGAGATCGCAGGCAGCCTCATCACGAAACCGAGCTGATATGATCTTCGTAATGGAGCTGACCACATCAAGCCGATGAGCTGACCACAAGGCCCATCATCATCATCCACAAGGCTAAACGCTGCACAGCGGACAGCAATCTCTGAAAAAGTGAAGGGCCCTTCGTATACAGCCTAGATATGCAGCCTACGTCCCGGACCGATGTACCCTTCCCACAGCTCTCTGAGAGGCTGGACCGCCCCGCTGCCTCGTTAGACTGTTCCATTTGTGTGACCAATAGGCTACTAACAGAGGACACGCCTTGCCTCATCTGCAGTCTAGGCTTTGGACTGCAGCTAGACACACACACACACGCGCGCCCGCTACGTGTAGACAGGGAGGGGGTTAATGAACAGATCCTCTCCCAGTGAGGCCAAGTCTGATTCATCAGGCTTACTGACAAACAGCCTGCTGATCCCATCAGAGACGCTGCACACCATTACTGCTACAAGAGTGTAAAGCCGTGTCTCGCGGTGCTGCTGAGCACCAGGGTAAGCTGAGTAGGTGCACAGGCCTGCAGTACTGCACTGCTGAACAGCAGCAACAGTGCCCTAGCGGAAAGGGAGCCGGTGGCCATATCTGTGTGGTGATCTCTCTTTCCTTTCACTGTGTAGAATCTCCAGATCAGCCCATATATGGTGGCGTGTGTGCATGTGTGCGTGTGTGTGTGGTATAGCTGAGTGATGAGTGTTTCAGTAAGTGACGAATCAGGAGCAGAACCAGAGAAACGGAGCTGGAGAACGGCTCGATTCCAAAACCTCAAAACTGTTACATCACAGTCTTGAATGGGATTTGCTGTGGGAAGCAGGTCCTGCGCCGTTTCCTGTGCCAGCGTCCGCAGAACCGCCACCACAAACCGAAAGGCATAGAAGCAAGCGAAGATGCACGCTAGGCTACAAGCTAATGCTAGCCAGGTATCTTCTCCCACCACCTCTCTTCTTCATCATCATCATCATCATCATCATCATCCGCTCAATCTGGACTACCTCAGCTAAACCAAGAGAAGGAAAAGCACCTGAGGAAGCGAGCAGGAACAAGATGTCCAAATGTTTGTGGACACCCTTTCTAACACATGCATTCAGCTACTACTAGTTGCACCCATTGCCGCTGACACAGATGTGCAAATGCATACACGCGGCTCGCCAACCCCTAATAGAGAAGTACTGCCAATAGAATAGGACTATCTATTAGGCATCATGCTGCCTAATGCCAGGCATGGGCTAGAGGAGGGGTATAAAGCCCCCGAGCAGCATTGAGGAGCTGTGGAGCGGTGGAAGAACTGTGTTCTCTGGAATGATGGTGGTGGAGCTCCATCCTAGAGCTCGGCAATATGATGATATTTTATCGTATCGTGATGATTATAAGCTTTTCTAAGCATATGGAGGAAACAGCTGCAGGTTTCATTACTAACAGTGTGATTAGACTGGATTAATTAGATGAGTATAAATCACTGTATTCAGTACGGGAGAGGATCTGAATAGTAGTTTATAAGAATCTGCGCTACTGATGTTTGCAGTCTGTGATTTACATGTATCGTGTGTAGAAATATCGTGATATTGTGGCATTTTTACCATATCGCCCAGCCCTACTCCATCCAATAGTTTTGGGATTGGTTGGGGACTTGCTGTGCTTCCCTGGACAGTAAAGACCACCCTTGATTTCTGAAGAAACAATGAATGAGCAGGTGTCCCAATACTTTAGTCTGTATAGTGTATGTGGGTTCATTTCATTGAGTCCTACAAGGAAAAAGAAATAATAATAAACATAAAAGGAAACGCTGTGTTTCATACGGAGATAAAATCACAGGTTTCTGAAAGCGTTTTCACCTGAATCAAAGTCACGTTTACTATTAATACATCAAACAACTTAAATACTCTACAGAAATTCTACGACATCTTTCAATAATCAAACGTATTACAAACGAAGAAAAAAAAATGCCTAATGGAGTTTATAGCCTAGTAATGACAACAACAGGCTGCAAGAGCAGCAGAGCCATTATACCATATAGCCTCTGTTATCAGTGCATCAGGCCACACTGGTCAGTCGCACGAGGCGGCCGTCTTATCGGGGGCAGACAGGAAGTCCACTCTGGGCCTTTGGGGATCTGAAGGACATTAGCCGAGCAGCATACACACACACACACATACACACACAGGTCTCTGTGTGCCAAGAACAGCCCACAGGAAGTGATATCATTGAGGACAACCGGACCCTTTCAGCAAAGGACAAGCTGGACCATGTGAGTCAGGATGAGCCATACACACAGACTGACCCCAGAGCAGCACACATGACTGCATGAGTAAGAGTAATGTGGCCACACACACACAGACACAGACACTCACACACACACACACACACACACACACGCGAAGTTCCTTTATTGTCGTTACACCTATTCACACTAGTGGTTATTATCAGGAAGCCAGGATCAGACCAGACACCCCCCCTCCACCCACCTCCCGTAGAACAGAAGGTTTAGGGCCCTGCTCGAGGGACCAACAGTGGCAGATCGGATGATGTGGGCATTGAACCCACAACCATGTGGTCAATCAGACATCACGCGTCTAACCCTATGAATCAGGATAAGAGCCCGAGTGCTTCTGGATCAGCACTGAAACACAGAAGCAGTGATTAAACAAAGGGTCTGACGGGGCCGCTGTGTATGCGGCAGACGGCAGCAGCATTACTGTGCCGTCTGAATAAGGATCAGAATATTCTACAGGAGATTTGCGCTGGAATGCTCGCGGCGCTCTGTAAATTCACTGACCTGGGGTTAATAGTGTTTTACAAACCGGGCCGTCAGAGACGGAGAGTCTTGTGTCCCTGCTCTCCCAAAACAAGACCTTCTTAGGAAAAACAAAGAGCTCAGAAGATACAGAACGGAAAAAAAGAACAAAATTAATAATAATAATAAAAAAAAATTCTCCAATTTTACTTTCAACCAAATTGGAAGGCCAATTACCCAATCCCTGTCCACGTGAACTACCCCTCCAACAGCACTCAATGTTGGGTTAGGTAGCGTAGCATGTTTGGAGGAAGCACGGCTCCCCAGCTCAGATACGGCCCATTGTGCCCTCTCTGACTCCGGCTGCTGATGGCGAGCAGCATGACCCGGGATTCGACCCAGCGGAGCACAACGCTGCCTCTAATGGGCTTCCGCAGCCACAGCGACCGAACAAGGAACGGCAGCATCCTGTGACTGAGGAGCCTCATGCAAAGCAGCTGCAAACCTGCAAAACGGATAGGATCGGCGCTGAGAATCGGCAGAGTTAGACACGATCAGTCGATCGCATTGTATTGGTTTGAAAATGCCAATACCAGCCAATCGATCGATCCTTCTCTGGTAAGAGTGTAACTAAGCTGAGCTAAGCCATGTCGACGTGTCTCTACAAACACAGCCATAACTACTGGTGCATGGTGTCTATAGAGCAAGCAGGGAAGAGAAAACAACTTGAGAGGACAGGCGTTAGATCAATAGACACACACACACACACACACACACACACACACACACACACACAATAACAAATCCACTGTGATGCTCAGTGCCAGTCAATCAGCTAAAGAACAATGCCAGCGCAGGAACACGCCTGCTGTGTCTAGACGCTATTACCCTTTACTGTCTATCGCGAACCCAGCATGTATTACTCAGACTGCTATTAAACAGAGGTTCAGATGAAGGTTCTGATGTGTATGACGATTCCTCTTTCTTGCCATTTTAGCATTAAATATTAGCCTAATAATAAAAATAATAATAATAATAATAGCACACAAGACAAAGCTAAACACCAGTCTGGCAGATCAGTGCATCAGCCCCAAAAAGGCCAGAGCACCAGAGTGTCTCCATTTCACTTCTGACAGCTTCACTGTAAACAGCAGCGTCGGCACAAGCGAGAAAACACAGATAAGAGAGGCGACATCAAAAAAAAAAAAAAGAGAAGAAGACGAAAACCAGCAACAGAAATGAGTGTGTGAGCCAAGACGATAACGCAGCACATGAAACAGTGCTGGATTGAAAGGGGTCATCGACAGCGGCAAAAGAGGCCGCCATCAACCGCAGGGCGACAGTTATGCCTGCATTCGCGATTAAAAATATTCTGTATGAAGCTAAATTTCAATGCGCGTGTGTGTGTGTGTGTGTGTGTGTACACGGGAGGTTGCATATCTTGCCCAGCTATCTAGAATAGCTCATGTTAGCTCTGATCAGAAACAAAGGCTGTGACTGAAATGGACCCTTCCTCCCTCATCAGTAGTGCACTATAAAGGGAGGGAATATTTCAGACACATCCTCATCATCATCGTCATCGTCATCGTCAGCGCACACATCTGATAAAAAAGGCTGAGCAACGTTTAAATCGCCACGATGCGAAAGCAGGAACTGTGCTGTTCAGGAAATAACCTTTGACGACGTTTGTTGTTTAGCAACCTCAACCTACTGTTAACGAACCGCCAGGTAAAATGTGCAACATTCTGTTCCAACAACAACAACCCGAGATTCGGGTGGTGATTATTATCCGCTCGGATATGTTCACTTGGGCAGGTCAGCGAGGTCAATAAACCTGAACCGATCGCAGAGCGGCTAGCGCGACCCGGCATGACATTAGTGCACGGACTGCTGCCATAAACACTCCAGCCTACGGGACAGGTCCTCTGGCTTTACCCACCGCTGATCATTATTGAAAAAGTCCAAAACACTGAGCAGCTCAGCTCAGCTCACTGGACTCAACAATACGTCTGGTAGAGCTGTTCGACATCGAAAAGCAGAACCAGGACTACACTCTTCAGTTCAGACAGATTAGGGTTCAATAAGGACAGTCTCACTCTCTCACTCTCGCTCACTCTCACGCTTACTTCGGTATTTGGGCAGAGCAGTGCAGTCCTTCCCCTTCCCTATTTGTTTATTTATTAATTGTGTTTCTGCTTTACTTTAGGACTATATTAGATATTGGGTTGTTTCATGATGAGGACATGCTATTTGTTTTATTTATTTATTTTTGTCTTTCTGCTTTACTTTAGGACTATATTAGATATTGGATTGTTTCATGATGAGGACATGCCACTATGTCTGTTTATCAGCTCAGCTCACTGGACTCGACAACACGTCTGGTGGAGCTGTTCTGACACCAAAAAGCACAACCAGGACTACACCCTGAAGTTAAAACAGATTAGGGTTCAATAAGGACTCTCTCTCTCTCTCTCTCTCTCTCTCTCTCTCTCTCTCTCTCTCTCTCTCTCTCTCTCTCTCTCTCTCTCTCTCTCTCTCTCTCTCTCTCTCTCTCTCTCTCTCTCTCTCTCTCTCTCTCTCTCTCTCTCGTATTTGGGCAGGGCAGTGTGCAGTCCTTCCCCAGCTGTTCGTGTCCTAATCACATGCACGTGTTCTCTAAATGCTGGCAGCAACAATACTCCAAAACAAGCTCCATGTCCTCCTCTCCTCTCTTTCTGTAACCGACTCGGCTCCCTCCAATTCCTCCCTCTCCACTTACCGGAATCTCTCACTCCTGCTCTAGTTCTGCTTTTCTTTTCCATACCTTCCTTCATGCACACACAGACCTCTTATCTTCACAAAGACGTATACAGGTTACTGGGCCTCCTTCCTCAGCTCTAAAAGCGAAAGCAGGGCCTGTGCAGCTGGACGTTAATCCCTCTAAACACACACATTTGGTGAGTAAAGGTAATTTGGGGGAACGTTGTGTATTTTTAGGTTTCAGACACGTCCACTTCCTCCGCAAATCAAACGCTAAACACAAACACATGTCAGCACTAGCTCTGAACAGCATGCTTCGAATTAAAGAACATAGAACTGCAAATAATCTGATGACCTGAACTCTAGAACAACCTTCTAGATAACGTCCAGGACTCAATCTTCAGGTCTAGGCCAAAATCTCGGTAATTAATGCTTATATTATCTTCACCATCACTACTGTGATTTCTAGTCTTGTTGGTATTTCATTATTAGAAGAAGGAGGAATGATGAAGACTTGTATGTTTTAAAGTCTGATCCTGGACAAGACTAAATCTACACTGGGTCCTGGGGTTTAATGGGGCACTCCAGATGCTGAGCTCAAGCTAGCAAACCCACTGAGGGACTGGAGCGATCTTATGGGAGGAAACCTTAACGTCTGATTGGAAAAGAAGCAAACAGTGGCACAGCTGTTCTTCCAGTTGTCGTCTATAAATCTAACCAGTAGATCATAGAGTTGAATATGAGCAGGTCTGAGGAGTTATTTGGGAGCCATTTGCTTGTTTGTTTATTTATTATTATTATTATGCTTTACTTTATACTGCTATACTTTAGAACTATGTCAGATATTGGGTTGTTTCATGATAAGGACATGCTATTTGTTTGTTTATTTATAGCATTTCTGCTTTACTTTAGGACTATATTAGATATTGGGTTGTTTCTTGATGACGACATGCCACTTTGCTTTTTTTCCCCAATCGGACGTTGTAATAAATAAACAACGGCACCGCTGTACTTCTAGCTGTCGTCCATAACCTAACCAGTAGATCATAGAGGGGAATATAAGCAAGTCTGAGGATGGTCCGGAGGCTACTAAAAAGCTACTTTCACCACCTCACCGTATAAATAACACAGTGTTCGTTCAGTTAGACTGATGTGTTTTCATTACTGACAGAAAAAAAGGCAAAGAAACACTGCTGCTGTTCTGTTAAGTGTGTGTGTGTGTAAGCACACTGCCAAAGGACATTTATGAGCTCATCAAAGCAGATTATCAGGACACAATATCGCACACTATGACGTTCTGGACAAAGGATCGAATTCACATGCAACACCATTAACTGGAAAGGCCACTGCTGTTGAAGAGCAGGCTGCAATATGTGTTATTACTCCACATCGGATACAGAAAGCTTCCAAACCATGGAACTAAGACACTTCCACTTGTCCACAGAAACCCAAGGCTGATGGCGTCCAACAGTTGGCATAAAGCAGCCATTCAGAGGAGGACAAGCAGGCCACTTTTTTTAGGGAGCGTTCAGGGGTTTTTAAGGGAAATTCTGAAAAAATAACATCCAGAGTATCCTCCCGCCTCTGGAAAGACCGAAGGAGTCTTTATGTGGATTGGACTGATTCTGAACCAGGGAGCACAGGCAAAGTTTCTGGGCCAGTGAGATAAATGATAATTACAACTGGTGGAGAGCGTAACACTGGGACTCATGCCCAGGCTCTCTTATTGCTACAGCTGTGTGTAAGCCTACTGCAATTTGTAGAACAGAGCCATTCTCTGCTGATGGGGAAGGGAAATCACAACCCATTCTTCTGTATGTGGCGCTGGGGTGTTATCCAATTGGCCTGATAGATGACGAACAACCAAAGTTCATTTTGGGTTAAGAGTCATTTTGAAAGTTCTCTGTGCCAAAGCTGTTCTGTGGTCAACTCAAATGACTTTCTTTTTTTATTTGATGCCTTTTACAGGAGAAATGGCAGGATCGTGTTGTGTACTGCGCTGGCTTTTGTCTTCTCAAGTGGCTTACGTTAATGTCAACGTTCAGGTCACTTTCTGCTTTACTTTAGGAATATGTGAGATATTGGGTTGTTTCATGATGAGGACACACTGTTTATTTATTATAGTGTTTCTGCTCTACTTTAGAACTATGCGAGATATTGGGTTGTTTCATGATAAGGACATGCTATTTGTTTGTTTATTTATTATAGCGTTTCTGCTTTACTTTAGGACTAGGGTTGCAACAATATAAGATTTCCACGGTATGATGACCTTCTCAGAAAATATATCATGGTCTTAAGGTTTTACAGTACATGGTAATGTACAATTTTTAATATATTTTTTGGGGGAGGGTGAAGGCTAAACATAGGCATTTCTAATAGTTCAAACATGAAACTATTTTATACATAAAATTATAATTATGTACAATATCTATAAAATGTCTATAATATATCAAATTAAATGAATAAGCTGCATTTGCAGTGACGCTCTTCTCAGCTAATGATTTTCATTATGGACTAACATGTTGATTTATTTTCTCCATTAATCGACTGATTGAATGATTGGTTTCAACTCTGACAACAGTTTGGTTGAATTGTGTGTTCAGTACTGGTATTAAGCAAATGCTCACGGCACAATGACCAACAATGTTCATACCACACCATACCTACCAAGCGTATATCCCTGCAACCATATCCACGACTATACTTTAGAACCAGACCATCGTTACTAGAGATGCCCTGATCGGATCCCTTAACAGCAGCAAGTCAATTCCCACAACTACTGACTACACAAACAAAACGCCATCACTGAGGACTGAATTATTGATCATCATCATCATCACGATCGCCTGCTGCAAGTCCAACATCAGACAGATAAATAAATTGTGTCATCAATCCACGAGTAATACCGTCAGCTGCCAGCCATGTATACGGTTTATCAGTATGCTGAACGCATCCAGCCCTCAGACAGAGCTGACTCGCCCCAGTCTGGCCTGTATAAATGGTTTATGGCATCTGGTGGCCGCTGAGTCCTTCCCAGGCGTGGTGAGCGGCGCTTTGTAAGCCCTCCGTTCCCGACACAAGCTTTCAGTGTTTCTGTGCTACTTCCATGGGCTGGGCTTCCACGGCGAGCACAAATGCATGGCTGTGTGTATGCATTCGCCCACATACACACACACACACACACACACATACATACATACATACATGGCTTGCCCCAAGTCCCAGCAGTGTGAAAGAGACTATAGACAGTACGCAATTCAATCAAACGGAACTGCAGGAAGACGTCTGATCCGGGCTGTGGTATATAGTGTAGTGTACAGTGTAGCCATGAGCATTCTGACCATTTTTAACTCAAATATCTGCTTTTGGAAATATTGCACCAACAAATGCTGATATTTATTATTAAAAACATTCAATACTAAAGAGAACACAGGTTCTACATGTATCTGGTGGGCCGGGTTCTAAGCTTTATCAGGCAGGTTCTGACCTGCTATGTATGTTTGACACCCCTAGTCTAAAATAAAAGGATGAAGGTGAGAGGTGTGAGAACTGCAAAGCAGTGCAGGTGCTTTATATGCGTGCGCCCCCTTCTATTTAATACTCCTGCTTCACATTCTGTGACCGTACGCTGCTCACAGTTAAAGACATCACTGAGAGAATCCAGGAAACCACTGGCCACTCTCACATACCACGCCAAGACAAAGAGGCTCGGAAAAATTCCTACAGTAAGACTTTTCAACAACAGATCATGCGTGTCTGCTTCGGAGCGAGGAATGGAATCTTCCTCGCAGACTTCAAACGGACCCCACACGCTACCGTCCCCTCCGCCGCCAACTCGGAGCGAAGCACCACACCTCTATGATTAAAAGAGGAATTTCGGAGCGCTCTTTAAAGTCACACACACACACACGCACACACACACACATGCAGGTTTTAGCACCACTTAACGGGCAAATTAAAGTCTAATTACTGCCGTTCAAAGATGCAGGGCTTAAACGCCATAGCGACGGCATGAGGGGCCAAACCAGCTTCTGTGGGTAAATTAGATCCGGGAAGAAAGCAGAGAAGAAAGTCAAAATGAGAAGCTAACACCCAAGTGAAGGCTGAGACCACCACATGAATCAAGAGGGTCGGAATCTGGTGATACTTATTTAATATGAGGCCTAAACACCCCCCCCCGGCCAGTGCAATGCTGAGATCTCAGCAGTATTGAGACATACTGAGACATACGGAGCCCTTTTGAGACCTATTGAGTCTTACAGAGCCCTACTGAGACCTTCTAAGCAGTACTGAGTCCTACGGAGGCCTACTGAGCAGTACTGAGACCTACTGAGCGATCTTGAGACCTACTGAGCCCTATGGAGCCCTTTTGAGATCTACTGAGCATTACTGAGCCTTAGGGTACCGCTCAGTAGGTCTCAAAGGGCTCCGTAAGACTCAGTACCGATCGATAGGGCTCAGTAAGCTTCAGTAGGACATCGGACTCAATAGGGCTCAGTACCGCTACGTACACCTACAGTGTCCTACTGAAGCCTACTGAGTGGTACTGAGCCCTATTGATCGGTACTGAGCCTTACTGAGCCCTAGTGAGGCCCTCCTGAGCAGTACTGAGACCTATAGCGTGTGGAGCGTGGAACATCACTCTAGACACTAAACCAACAAACTAAATTACAAATGACTCACCCTTCGCGGAAGCAGACACACGCAAAAAGCATGCTGCATTACTCAATATCTCAATATCTTCTGCAAAGTTCATAACTCAAGTGCATAAACCGCACAGACAAACAAAAAACACCCCGGGCCTGGTCTGGCTATGGAGAGCGCATGGAGCATCGATCTGGGGTGAGCTGAGGAAACAGCAGATCAGCAGAGCTGAAGCCTGATCTATGTCGCAGTATGCCAGCATTTCTTCTCGCCTGCTCCACCACTCGATAGACATCCAATCCCAGGCGAAAAGGCGGGGTCGGGTTTATTTTAGCCAAGCGGTGCGCTGCATAAAATGCAGTTTAGCTGGGTTTAGGGCGAGCCCAGCGACTGTGAGTCAGGTCTGGATGCCTCATGTCAGGGTTAACGCTTTAAACCTTAGGGCGCAGGCAGGAAACTCCAGTCCTGGAGGGCAATTTAGTGACTTTCCTGCTTAGGTTTAGCAGGGAAATCACCACGCTGCGCTGAACTCACTGGCTGTCGGTTCCCCAGCCCTGCCCTAAGGGTAAATGGGTGGCTCACGTTAACGTACACTGTTACCTGTTTAGAAAAGTGGTAGAAATGACTGAACAACAGGCCTGTATTACATGCATCAGCCCACCCAGGCGTGTAGGCCTACTGCAGCCAGCTGTGATCTCAGTATTGTACAGACCAATATTGTGATTAACAAGCAACATCCCCTGCACCCCTATCGTCGAGTTTCGGTGAAGATGAGGTTTCAGGTACACTGATTTAAAAAGGGGATAAGGCCCGATAAGAGCCCTGTTAGATCAGGAGAGCTGAAAGAATCCGGCCAAGTTATCTTCACACTTCATCTGTCCTGCTGAGCCAAAGCACAGCACAGTGAACAATACTGTCTGTCCAGCTCCGTAAATGAAACCACGAGGGCTGCGCACCGGCAAGAACCTGCCGATTCGATACGCATTACAATGCAGGGGTCACGATTCGCTGTATTGCGATACTGTACCGAAATGATCAAATCTAATTTCAGGAAAACTGTCCCAATATTAAGACGTGCCATTAAATGCATACAATCAATAACAGCCTATTTAATAGCAGTACAACACTGCCATCTAGAGGTTGGGGTTTAAACGCAGCACAAAATGAACCACCGTCTGCCATCAATCTCCACACGCAAACTATTCGGTAACTCTCTCTGGAGACTCTCTCTCTCCACGTCAAATTGAACGTTTCTCTGCGTTTCCGTTAATATATTTGCTATAATACAGCGCAGAGATGCGGTTCAAACATTTCCTGAATCTGCAGACTCCGCCTTTTCCATTGCATCACGCTGCCAGATCGTACATGACTCACATTAGGAATAATGAGGCTGTGAAGACGGATTGAGATATTCGTCTCTGCTTCTCGCTGTACCTAACTGGTGGATTTGTGCTTCAGTCATCTGCCTCCGATCTGCAATTACTGTATTTGTGCGTCTGTCTTTGGGTTTGTGTGAAACTGACCAATGGAAACTCGTCTTCTGCCTCCTGCCGGTCATAAACTATTGCTTTTGTGAAGCTAATACTCTGGTAAATTCAGCACCAATAAGTTTCCAGCACCAATACAATCCGCCCACATGAGTAAAGGGATGATTTTACAGATAATATAAAGAATTTCTAAAAATCTGACTTCAATTTTTCAGGTTTAGGGTCAGATTATCTCTTCACACAGTGCTCTAGGTTGCATGGGGTCTCATGACAGAGAGAGCCAACAGTCTGATATAAAATAAGAGGATATGCAAAAATCAAGAAAAATCGATACAGTACTGCACAATATAATCGCGATACTCTGATATCAATATTTTCTTACACCCCTAGAAACCACCATTACGGCGAGTCCTTCTGATCCCAGGGTATGGACATGAAAAGCTTTTGAGGCACCTGTAAAAAAATTTGAGCTAAAAATCTGCGGATCTCGACGGTAAGTGTTGATCTCCTCAGTAAATCACTGATATTAGAATATCATCATTAGAACATCTCCAAAGTTCTCCTCATGGAGTCTAGTATTATTTAGAGTTCTCCTCAGATCAACACCTGGT
>NC_132887.1:39794028-39799028 GCF_030463535.1 Salminus brasiliensis | reverse complement strand
TTACCGGAGCTAAAGAAGCATTAGCACGAAGAGAAAGAGGTCAGGTTCTTTAGGTTACGCCATAGAACCACCATTTTTGGTTTCATGAAGAAAAAGGTTCCGGTTCTGCAGCACCTTTATTTTGAGGGGTGAACCCACACTAGTACTATACGGTATAGTCTGTGCTAATCTTCTTAGTGTGGGTTTGGTATAAGCAGGTTAGCATACACAAACCCACACACTAACCCATTTCCTACTAACAGGAAGTGATGTAGCGTTGCTATGCCAACATATGCCACACGTCCCGTTTCGCGCACCTACAAACTGACCAGAGTGTAAGATTTGATGGGAACAGCCTCCCACCCCCTTCTAACTTCTGGATTAAAGCAGCAATATGCAAGAATTGGTATTTCATGCTCATGGGCTCCCCCTACAGTTGGGTGGTGGTGGAATTCACGCTTTGAGCCAGGACATGCTTTCACATGCATTTCTGGACAAGCTGAGGGGTCCAGAAGCAGGTGGGCTGAGGCGATACAGAATTTTACACCAATATGACACACAGCAGTTCTCACGAGTGCTGTCCCGTCGCTTCTCCATACTGACCCCTAAGCAGCAACGACATCCTCCCTATTCCAGTCAGTGGAGCATCAACATGCTTCTGAAGCTGCTATCTTAAGGTAAAAAGCTACATATGGTTGCTTTAACTACACAAATAATAATAATAATAATAATAATAATAATAAAAAGCATGCGAGCTTTGGCCTGCACGTTCTTAAGACCTTAAGGTGTGGTCCTCTACCTCTGAAGCCTCTGAACGCTCCTGCTTGGCTCCGGCCTTCCTGCTTGAGAAACGTGTTGGTTGCGTTTTCAGGAAAGAGCTTCTCTGACTCCAGCTTTGTGTGGAGCAGACAGATGGTGGAGAGGGGAGGGGCGGAGCTTGAGTTACAGGCTTTTTAATTATTCAATAACCTGAACACAGAGCGGGAGCACAGAGAAACAAACAGATACATGTATCACAATGTCTGACATGGTGGGTGTGTGTGTGTGTGTGTGTGTGTGTGTGTATATATATATATTTATTATTATTTATTTTTTTTATATTACACATACACACATCTCTATATCTAATAAATTCATAGAAACACAGCTAATCCAAGTCCACTTTGTGACCAGGAGGATACTCAAAGCCCCAGAAGTGACCCAGAAGTGGCCTTAAGAAGAGCATAACACCACCCCCACCATTCCCCCCGTACCCCATCCCACGCTTTAGATACAGAATACGAAACAAGAAAATGTGACTAATGAAGATACAGAATGAGGGACGTTGCTCATACTGGCAAGGCAAGGTGGGAGGAAACCAGAAACTCATGGATATAGGTGCCCTTGGTTTCAAGAGAAACTCAAAAATGAGGAGTGAAAGAAAAGCAGGACATGAAAACATGACGAAAGTATTGGGACACCTGCTTACTCATCGTTTCTTCTGAAATCAACAGTATTAAAAAGAGCTTCTCCTGCTTTTGTTGGAGGCACTGTCCCTGCTGTCCAGAGAAGACGACTTTCTAATAGATTTTTCGAGGAACACTGCTGTGAGGATTTGATTGCGTCCCCAACTGCTCAATGCTGGGGGGGGGGGCTTTATACCCCTCTAGGACACGCCTGGCAAAACCCACAACATTTTAAAATAATAAACACACACACACATCCTTCCAATCTCTGAAGCATGTGATGTGTAAGAAATCATGATACTTGCTGTTGCAGAAAACACCACAGCAGCCTACACCACAAATCTATCATCGTCTAATCCGCCCCCCCACCCCACCCGACACTGAAATCACCGGGAACCGCACAATGAGACAGCCTGAGCTGCCAGGAAGTCATTCGAATAAAACAATACACAGGAAAGTGTGCTTACAGACAAAGGCAATAAAAGTAAAATAAGGTGAGAGGAGCGGAAAAGCGGCCGTTCTCAGAGCTGCCAAAAAGCGAACGCTGACCAGGGCCACGTCCGAATCAGCAGCAGGGGTTCTAGGGAGTTAGACCTCCAGCTGTACTCCACACCACACATCTCGGCTGGAGTAAATGGAGCCCGCCTGTTACACAACCGATGACTGGGCCATAGATTTAATCGCTGGGTAGCAGAGCAGGCTGTGGACAGGGCTGGCGTGATCCAGAGCAGTGCTGTAGAACTCTACAGAGGTCGTCTTCTACTGGAACCATGTCCCAACTTTGAGAACGGGCGTCGGACAGGGTGCAGAGAAAGGTTGGCTGAGTCCGTCTCCCTGATCTTCTGACGGTACATGCTGGAGTCTTACCTCAGCTCTCACACAGCCCAAACTTCAACGCTCACTACAATGTCCAATGTCCGCCAGCCCTCCTCCACCTGCTTGCTGCTGTGACCTTGTGTGATGCACTTCAGCAGAAGGTTCTCCAGAGGTTCTCCTGCAATTTGTCTTTGGCGATATGATCTCAAACCCCTGCTTCTTCTACACAGGAGGCACAAATCAGAGCGAAGTAAAACTCAATTAACTCAAATTTGTTTAGAATTATAAGCATTTCAGAGAAATCCACCACTTTCAAATCAAGGGTAGTCAGCTCTCGGGGAGGGTGGAGGACAATGGCTCTTTTTTTTTTTTTTTTTTTTAAATCTACTGTCCTTTCTCCTCTACATATGGGACTAAACCACCACCCGCTCATGTCCCCACCGTCTGACCCACTTTCCACTACAATCGTAATCCTCTAAACTTCACAGCGCACAGGCCGACCAAACTCGCAGGACAGCCACGCTGGAAAAATATCTGGGACTGAAAACAGATATCTGAATTTACTGTTAATGCAGCTTGATTGAGTAATATCTGCTGGAACAGTAGAAAATATAAAATAAATAAAATAATAAACACCTGGGTCTTCACTGCATGTGATTACTAACACTAATTACCACTAATGATGGACGCTACATCTATTAATCATCATGGAATATTGACATATGGCTCCAAGTGTCAAGTGTGTAATGTTGTCCCTTTGGGTAAGAAAGGCACACTGAAAACTCTCAAAAAAATCACTACATGGACAAAAGTATTGGGACACCGTCTCAATTCATGGTTTCTTCAGAAATCACCCCCCCCCAACTCATCCCAAATGTATTAGATGCAGACAACAATACAGTTCCTCCACTGCTCCACAGCTCAATGCCCCTCTAGCCCATGCCTGGCATTAGGCAGCATGGTGCCAATAGGTTCATCAGGTTTATCTGCTCCAGAGAGAGTCCTATTCTATTGGCAGAAGTTCAGTGCAGGGGCTTAACAAGCTGTGTGTCAGCTGTGTCAGCAACTTAAAGCAGCTGAATGCATTTAGTAGAATGGGTGTCCACAAACATTTGGACATGGAGTGTTGGTGTTCATCACATTGCAGTATGTAGATGAAGCAACACCACTGCCAAGCTGGCGAATAAGGATGAGCACTCCCTGAAGACCGACGTCAGTTCATATACTATAATAGTATAAGATCCTTAAAGTACTGTGGAAAAAACCTCATAAGGAACCTTCAAGGAATTTTTTTCTTCTTAAAGGATCCTCAAAGCACCTTAAGAGGTTTCTCCACAGTGCCAAACTGAAGAACCTCACAAAGATCTCACAAATGATCTCATACTTCTAACAGTGTGCAACCCCTGACTGTTTGCATCTCACCCTGCACTGCATGAGAACAACGCTACTTGCCAGCTGTATCTCACAATGAGTGTGCAGGCTTATCCTGGAGCGATCTGGCACCGTTCCCCCTCAGAAGGACCAGGTTTCTTCACACGACATCCGCCCCGCCTGCGTGATGATTTGGGTTTTCTATTGAGGAAAAGGTGGGCAACATACTTTCAAATCTTTTCCATCTCAGTTCCTCCTCCTGTGGCGTAGCGTGAGACCACAGGACGGCAAGAAGAGTGATGCTGATGACTGGGATTAGCGGTGTAAGAGCAGATGAAATACTGGTGTTATTTTTATTACTGTCACGACTGATCCCTCCTCGTTGCTTAGCATGGCAAGGTCTCCTCATCCGGGCAGTAAGCGTTTGTCTCTTCAGTAAAACACTAATAACAATAATTCCTACAGAACGTGGTGGAGGTTCTCCATCACTGTGTTCATCATTAGAACATCTCCAAAGTTCTCCTCTCTCATTGAGTCTAGTATTATTTAGAGTTCTCCTCAGATCAACACCTGGTTTGGTGGTAAATCAGGGCTTAATGATGGTAAATCAGGTGAGCTGCTGCTGCTGCTGCTGATAATAGAGTTGAACACATCCTCCACGCTGTGCTGGCTGGACTGGGAGGGGGGCGTCCAGGAGAAACCTGGAGGAACCGAGCTCTGTTCTTCAGACTAGCTCACCGACAAGATCTCACTACTTTCTTTCTTCAGAATGAGAAGCTCTTGTTTCTCCTTTTTACTGGATTTATGCTCACCTGCATCTGTACGAGCTCTCTTATTGCGGATATTCCCTAAAACCTAGGCAGAGTAGAGTACGGTGTTTATATACATACACATGTATGCAGTACAATCGAGCTCACCCTTCGATCTCGCTTATTAAGCCATCACATCTCCTCACAGCTATCTGATCTGCAGGTCCACCTGGATTTAGAGGCGATATCTCCTTTCCATGCCAACGCTGACACCGAGCTGACCAGACCTATGAACCAGACTGCGATCTGCCCGGAGAGCCTTGAACAGGAAACAAACACTGATACCACCAAGCAGCTGGCAGCTTCTCAGCCAAGAACCCTAAACTGAGGTCAAGAAAGCCCCCTGACCCCTGCTGCTCCCAGCAGCCAGCATCCACGCTTTTCATTACTGCTACATGAAACAAAACAAAGAAGAATTCAAGTTATTATAACAACACTTTTATTATTCAGCCTCTACAACTGGAGGAGTCCAGCCTCTCTTACATAAGACCGTCTGCAGACCAGGTTTGACAGGAAACTCTTCGTACGCTTCGTACGGCAGACTCTGACGCCAGACTGTAAAAAGCCGTCTGTGAAGATC
>NC_132887.1:39769028-39789028 GCF_030463535.1 Salminus brasiliensis | reverse complement strand
AAAAGTATTGGGACACCTGCTCATTCATTGTCTCTTCTGAAATCATTAAGGGCTTTAAAAAAAGAGATATTGAATAATTGAATAGAATAGGACTTGGAGCAGATAAGAGTAATGAACCTATGGCATCATGCTGCCTAACAATGCCAGGTGTGGGTTATAGAGGGGTATACAGCCCCCCACGGCATTGAGCTATGGCCTGAATGATGGGTGGTGGTTCATCCAGTGCTTCTGGGATGCGTCTGGGAGTCGGGGATGATAAGGTGCTGAAGTGCTGGTCATCATCTAACATCCTGACCTCACTAATAAAGGTCTTGTCACTGAATGCAATCAAACCCTCACAGCAATGTTTCATGACTACAGAACAAATATAGCCACTTTATTGACTACTCAAAACCTGAACACTGAAGCTACTCGTGTCTTCTGAGTTTTCTATGTTTGGAAGGTTGACGATGGCAAATTAGCAACATCTAAAAAATATGCATTTTTAAGGGACTATTTTTTTGCTACATGACGGCCTGCATGTATCCCGCCACCATGAGCTCAATTTCAGGCCAAACTCTGGGAGGACTGTGTCTCAGGCATCAGGCAGTGTCTCCATTAGGTGGAAGAACTTTCTGTGAGGGAGCTTTTTAAAGAGAGATGGTTGCATCATAATCATTAAATTATGCAGAAAATGAAACATTAAAAATCAACTCTCAATAAGCCACAAGCCCAAGCTGAAGAACTAGGCCCAACCGATGTTTTTAGCTCATGTTAATCCGGCCTGCTAATAAATCCTGCTCTATAAAATTCCCCTCTGGTCAGCAGGTCATAGCTGGGCCGTGTTATGACATTCTCATATTCCAGTCCAGTAATAATGACGGCGGCCCAGCGAGTAAACAAATAAACAAGCCAGTCCACAACCAGGGTCTGAGATGAACTGTCAGGCGGCATCACATCAGGACGCAGGATGACCCCGGGTCAGCGGACAAATGCTCAAACGCACACCCTGCATGCCTGTGATGACCAGGATAAATCGGTTTACATCGCACTGTCATCTGTATTTACGTCGCCATAGCGACAACACCAACACCTCACCAGTGCATTTCTAATGTTCCTTCCTTCTGAGCCAGGAAGCATAAGGGGGGACGCACATGCACACACACACACACACACACACACACACACACACGCACACACACTGAATTTTTCCAGTTTACTTTTTTGTTTCAAGTTTCTAACGACAGCTCTTTGATCTTTTGTGTGCACATGCATTATGACATCACAAACCAGCCTTTGATGACCTAGTTTGCTTTTTGATATACTGTCTGTGTGATCCATTGAGTGGCACGAGGAGGACCTGCTCAATGTTAGCTGAAGGTTTTAATGTTATGGCTGATCGGTGTACAGTATAAATAACTGCAGAAAAGGTTGCTATAGTAATCATAATCATAGTGATCTTTGTGATAAAGGGAAATTCCACCACTTTTTCCAAATTTTCTGCCGAAAAAGGGGTCGAACCGATGTGTTGACACCCGACAGGTAACCTCAGGCCCTGGCTGGGTACTGGGTAGTTTATTTGTTTACTTGCTTTAAAGCAGCAGTATGCAAGAATTGGTATTTTTTTGCTCCTGGGCTCCCCCTACCGTTTGGGAGTGTAATTCACTTTTATACCACTGCTATAAATACAAATCGTGCTTTTAGCGCATCCCTCATTGACGTGCCTTTCTGGACAAGCTGAGAGCTCCAGAAGCAGCACCTGATCGTAAAGAAAAGCACGATCAGATTCCCCCTTTTTTATTGGAAGAACAGGTCTGGACTCTTTAATATGGACCTTTATAGGCCTTTGGGCTGAGCTGCCCTCCCATGTGACGATGACCACCCAGTGGTCCCTGGCCAAGCTCCAAAGGGCATTTTCCTCCATCTTGAGGGTCATTTCGGGGCTGTTACTGATGTGATAACACGAAAAAGAACATAGCAACAGCTGCGCCAAATCAAGAGCTAGAGGGTGGGAGGGTCAACAGGAGGGCATCGCAGGACAGAAATGCAGGGAGATGGAAACAGAAGAGGAACAGAAACCAGAGGGGTGGGGCAGGATGGCGGGGAGGTGTGGGGGGGTGTAGTGGTGTGACAGGATTAGGTGACAGGGTCCCTGCTGTCACGGTTAACACTTCATATCCGCACAGTCCTGTGTTTGAGAGGCGGACTCTCACTGTTGTCAGGCCGCCATGGCAACTGTAACTACGGGCGCAGATATGTTGACTGAGTGTTTGGGACGTCCCAAAGTCGAAAGGGGCAGGAAAAAGAAGCGGCCTCATTCCATGCATGTCCTTGGTCCATGAGTGAGTGTAGGTATAAGTGCTGCAGACTAAGAGTGTAAGAGAGTTCTTGACAAAAGTTTGGGGACACCTAGCTTTTCAAAATTGCTATTCTTTCTGGTTGATGCTCTTATCCGGAGTGAACCCTCGTCGGCAGGTACAAGTACAACGTTATTATTATTAGATTATAAATCTGATACTCTAGCTGCAAGCTGACAAACTAGCCAAAAGCCACTAGTCGTGCAGAATGAAAGAGTAACAAGTCCCATCTGAAGGCTCTCGTGGCTGAATGCCATCAAATCCTCACAGCAATGTCTTTAACTTTCAGTGCAAAGTTCTACCAAAGCAGTAGGGGCTCCTACCTCTGCAACAGGGGGCAAGGTCCCTATGAATACCCTTTATTTCAGACGAAACACTGAAGGAAGAGGTGTCCACAAACTTTTGACTAGCTTGGACATACCTAAAGTAGTAGGCCGGTGGTTCTAATGTTATGGCACTTTAGCCTTACTTTTAAACATCGAACACCCCCGAACAATCTGCTAGGTAGTCTGCTTTACTAACAGGCTACGGTAAGCTAACATGCTAGCCCAGTGTTCTCTCTTTCTTTACTGTATGGACAGAAGTATTGGGACACCTGATTATTTGATGTTTCTTCTGAAATCAGGCTCTACTGTCCAGGGAAGAAGGCCTTCTACCAGGTGTTGGAGGAGCATGGCTGTGAGGATTTGATTGCATTTAGTGTCAAGAGCTGAAGTGTTCCTCAAAGACTGTCCTACTTGAAAGGCTTGAGGTCAAGAAGAGGTGCCCACTGGCTAAATGTCAAATATTCCCCGCATTGAGGTTGCCCTTTCAAGCAGATCTAAGACCAGCTACACCCACCCAATGCTAACAGTGCAGCTAGCAGTAAGTGTTAGCATGTTCTCATAGATGGAGAAGCTCAAGAACGCGCTAAAGCGGCTAGCCGTTCTGTCTCCGACCTCCCTTTGATCTTCCTCCTCGTGCTCTTTCTCTCTTTCTCGTTTTCGCTCATCTTCGTACCGCTGGCCCCGTTCACAAACACAGGGCCCTCTTCTTCTTAAAGAACCTCAGATGATCTGGGATCGCATTGCTGGGATCGAATCTGACCCCAGATCAGCACTCCCACTCTTCGTTGCCTCGTAACAAGCATGGCCTTTGATCGGCAAGCATGGTCTTACAGAGCACAACGGAGCACCAAATGAGGTTCCCACGAATGACCTCAGATCAGCCGTTAGCGGTTTGTGCTTCTCTTGATGTGGCTGACCTGCATTCAAGAGCTGTGGGCTCTGGTGACCCAGCATTCGAGAGGCTCTCCAACATGTGGATTTGAAGTGCAAATAGGGAGATATAGCGAGGTAACGATGAGATAATGATGGAGGGGTCGAGTGTAGAGGCACGGCAGAGTGAGCGGTGCTGGGCAGGAGCCTAATTGGGTCAAAACATAGCCACCGCAGTTCTGGTCCCTTCTGTTCTGTAGAAATTAAGTCAAAACTGTCCACCATGTTGTCAAATTTGCAACCAGAGAGACCAGAGGCGGAGCCAGAGTGGCCCACTCATTGGGTGGACCCGATCCTTAGTGTCTCAGACCACCTTCACTGAGCTTCCACTGCAGAAGCAGAGTTGGTTTTCATGTTGTGGAATTTTATTTAGTATTTTTTTTATTTTAGAAAATAAATATTTTGCCTATAAATAATGAATATAGTGAACATATAATTAATATAATCCATAAATAATTCATTAAAATATGGAAATGTGTTTTCAGGTGTTTCTGATAACACCTGAAAAGCCACCGCTATGCTATGCTATTAGCGCTACGGCAGTGGCTGATGTTCTCCTCAGTGCCGACAGGTGAACTTAGCATTAGGTTTTTGTCACTACCAGTAATATTAGCATGTCTGCGTGAAGTGATTCGTTAAAATCCGGTCCGGATACTTTAGCGTGACGACAGAGTCAGATTTACCACATTTACCATTAGCTTCTGCGCGCTAATTGGCGGTTAGCGCAGCTTAGTAATAGTGAGGAATAAAGCCTGAGGCTATGTGAGAAGTATAATAATACAGTAGAAGGCTATATCTGCTAGCACAACAGCTCACTGTGGTATCACACCACACACACACACACACACACACACACACACACACACACACTCAGAGGCCAAATGAAAAAGATTTATTATTCAGAAAAACACATTTCTAACGGGTGGGGATCATTTCCTGGAGTAGCGTGTTAGGATTAGCCGATGTTGTGACACATCCTATCCCCCCCGACTTTTCCATTGGTTAAAATCACGCATGTGATTAATTGCCCATCTTCACACAGCTGTCGTACTTATACACCAAATTAAAATTTATGGAAAGAAATTTACTGATCATTACTGAGAAGTTTTTATCTGGATAAAGCGTCGCTATTTAACGTTATTTATTAAACGTGAATCATAGAAATCATAGAAAGCTGATAGCAAAAGGTAAAGCTAGCTGTCATGCACTTGCTATCTGCTATCGAGCTAACCTTGTGCAAGATCAGCAGATAATTGGGATCCAAATAAATAATAATAAAGTGATAAAAAAATAAACAACTACCACTAGATAAAACATACTGTGAAGGGGGGGGGGGGGGGGGCAACTCGGCTGGCTAACCAGTAGCATGCTAGCTAATACAGTTGAGGGGGTGGATAACGAGTAGCATGCCAGCTACATGGCTAGCTAACGTATTGGGTCCTATATGGGATAAGATGTGTCCGGGGAGATAGGATGTGTCCGTGACCTGACCTGACCTCTAAGCACTCGAGTCCACATCTAAGGCCAAACTCGGGCATCACGTGCGACTCACAGGTGAGTTTTGATTACTTACACAACTTTCCTTTCATGATTATATTGATTATGATAATAAGGAATCAGAAATTCACAGATCTGCACTTGTCTCATTTATAGCTCCCATACAGTTACATAGACCTATATGGAGTTGTGCTTATTCACATTCACAACATTCACATTTACTCAGTTAGGGCATCGTTATTAAATATTTAGTCATATGCTTTTATCTTAAGGAATAATAAGTAGCATTTTTTTTTTTTATAAAAGCTCCATTTACTCGCACCATTTCCTCTCACTGGTTTTAAAGCAGTATTCTCAAATAAGAAAAAACAAGAAATCAAAGAAATACATAACAATTAACACTGGTTTCCACAATCATCATAGCCAGCAATAAACCTTCAATATATCTAATATACGTTATTTGGAGAAAAGTATTGGGACGCTCGCCCTTTCATGGTTTCTTCTGAAATCAAGGGTCTCCTGCTTTTGTCGGAGTAACTGCCTCTACTGTCCAGAGAAGAAGGCATGTTCGTTCGATTTTTTTGGCTTATATATTAACACCATCACGGTATTAATATTAAACATCACGATATTAACAACAATAAAAAAAAATAAAAAAAACAGGAAAAGGAATTATGAGTAACTCCGCCCCCTACGCTGACTGTTACTGTTAGTGTTCTTTTTAAATTCTATCCGATTTTCTCCCCAATTTGGACCGCCAATTTCCCAACCTGTGTGTACCCCACCCCCCATAGCAAGCAATGCCCCTGATACTACAGGGCGGACGAACACACACCCCCATTCAACGCGAGCACAGTCCAGCCTCTCATTTTTTAAACTGCTGCTGATGCAACACCACCGGGCGACCAATGCGCCTGGAGGGCACCAGCTCTGACGCACCAGCCAGGGACGGGCAGAACTGCAGAGAAGCAATGTGGGGACATAGAGCCATCTACCCACCCTGGAGAGAGCAAGGCCAATTGTGCTCACTCGGGCCTTGGCTGCCGATGGCTAGCAGCATGACCGAGATTCGAACCAGCGATACTTTGATCATATATACAATCATCATATATTATATATATATATATATATATATATATATATATATATATATATATATATATATATATATATATCAGTGTATATATATAACATATACCAGTGGCTATATATATATATATATATATATATATATATATATATATATATATATATATATATATATATATATATATATATATATATATTTTTTTTTTTTTTTTTTTTTTTTTTTTTTTTGCTGTTTATTTGTGACAATGCAGAACTAATAATCACATCAGCCAATAAAGCACTGTTTAACTAAAAGTACCGGAGTCTGAAATAAAAGTTTAACATGCGACATACAGTAATACAGTGCTGTTCGGATTGTGCTGATGACCCCGAACCTCTCAAATCTCACAACGCTGGCTTTGTCTGTACCTTCAGACAGGTTGGCGAGTCCTGCGTTAGGTATCCATGCATCATGTCTTTGCATTTCTGTGCAGCATAACAGCATATGCGGTTAACATGTTCCAAAATGCAAGACAGAACACGGGGACCACAGGGTGGGCCTGGGCCTGCTGTACATGACCAATGTAAACATACATTAAAATACATATTTATTAAGCTGATGGTCCTCGTGCATGAGATCCTCTTGGTAGTAAACCACCGTCAATCATAGTAAAAAAAAACAAAAAAACAACCAAAAAAAATTATAAAATAAAATAAAAACAATCGTCACATGTGCATAAATCATGACGGGGCTGACTGAATTTGGACCTTCATTTAAACAGGCGTTCTGGCTATTGGCAAATCAGCGCCCCCTCTGTCCAGCATGAGGAGGTGCAGGAAAAGGCAACCAACCAAAAAGAATTAAATAGTAATAAAATAAAATACATGGTAAAACAAATAAGACTAATATGTAGAACAATTAGCTATCTGGTTAATTAGGTAACGAATTAGACACAAGATAAAGGTGCAAGCATTAATGGCTAATCCCCTTCACTGTGGGGTCAACAGGCACGAGATACATGAGAAATGGACATGGAAACACAGCCCAAGGGTTGATGCTAGAAGAGAGTTCCATCAAAAAGCTCTACAGTCACACAAAAAACTGAAAAAGGCCCAAAGTGAACAGACAGAGGGGTCAGAAAGGGACTTCCAGGAGGTTCTGAGGGAACGTGCAAACAGATGGATGCAGTGAATCACTCCTGAAGAGGGTCACTCCGTCCTGTTGTGCGGTTTGAGGTTGTCCATCTGTCCCTCAGATCTTCTAACCCTCCACGGTGGAATGCTGATGATCGGACAGGGAAGGTCTCAATGCTGAGGGATTCCCTGAGGTTCTTGGCTCTGGTTCTCATGGAAAAGCCGGACCTGACTGGCTACTCTGACGTGGCTGTCTGTGTATCTGTGTACAAGTGAGATGAGCAAGTTGATTGGTAGCCCCCGGGAGGCGTTTGTCCACTTAGCAGGATTGTGTGATGTCCAGTCAGCCTCCATTCAGCCAGAGGGAGGCCTGGCCTGGCATGAACCCGCAACGCCGCTCGCTCTGACCTGAAGCGCCTTCCTTGACTGGAGCCCTTCTCACGTTCTCAGCTTGAGGATGACGGTGGCCAGGATAATGAAGAAGGTGTTCCAGCCGAGGGTCACGGCAAAGCCCCGCCACACCATCATCCGAGAGAGACCCCAACCTGGAGAGGGACGGCAGAACCAGCTGACACAAGCAGTACAGTCAGGGTGCGGATCTCTACTGCCCAGGGAAGAAGGCTGGCCACTAGATTTTGGAGATTTTGCATTACTGTGAGGATCTGATTGCATTCAACGACAAGAGCTGGAGTTAGTGAGGTCAGGACTCCACAGCTCAGTGCTGCTGGGGGGCTTCATACCCCTCTAGCCCACGCCTGGCATTAGGCAGCATGGTGCCAATAGGGTCATGATGTTGATCTGCTCCAGAGAGTCCTATTCTATTGGCAGTACTTCTTCTCTACAGGGACTAGACAAGCTGTGTGTGTGTGTGTGTGTGTGTGTGTGTGTGTGTGTGTGCATAACCCTGCTTTATGTCTAGAAGATGAGAAGGACTGAAAAGGGGCGGAAGGGTGTGTTTAATCTGAGATGCTCGTCCACTGATAGGCTCAGTGAATAATTGACAAAGAGAGACTCGCACACAAAGAGAGAGAGAGAAAGAGAGAGAGAGATGACAGATAGGGAGAGAGAGGAGTGCAGTGAGAAGAGAGAAAGAGAAAGAGAGACAGAGAGGAGTGTGTGTGTGTGTGTGTGTGTGTGTGTGTGTGTGTGTGTGTGTGTGTGTGTGGTTACTGCTAGGAGTGTTGGGTAACTCTGTTGTCTCCTGCAACATGAGACCATCATGGAAAACCAGTGTGTGTGTGTGTGCATGTGTGTATGTAAACGTATGATTGCCATTGAACATGATGCAGGAGGGTTTGTGTCTGTGTGTGTCTGTGTGTGTGTGTGTGTGTGTGTGTGTGTGTGCAACTCACCTCTGTACATAATACAGCGCAGGGCCTCAGAGGCATAGGTTTGAGGCAACACCAGACTCAGATATCGCAGAGGGTACGGAATACACTCCACCGGCCAGATAACCCCTACACACACACACACACACACACACACACAGAAATATATTACAGACAGATAGACAGACAGACAGACGGACAGAAATACAGACAGATAGACAGACATATAGATAGAGACAGATACATAGATAGACAAACAGATTTACTGACAGACAGATAGAAAAACAGCCTGACAACAGTTGCTAGGAAAGAATATATATGTGGGCGGAGCCTGGATAAGATGCATCACATGTTTAACCTCTCTATATGCAAGACTGCACTGTTTACTGTCATAGATTACATCAGTTTTATACGCCCAAAAACAGAACCCTGAGGGACTCCAAACAGAACCCTGAGGGACTCCAAACAGAACCCTGAGGGACTCCACCAGAACCCTGAGGGACTCCAAACAGAACTCTGAGGGACTCCAAACAGAACTCTGAGGGACTCCAACAGAACCCTGAGGGACTCCAACAGAACCCCGAGGGACTCCAAACAGAACCCTGAGGGACTCCAAACAGAACCCTGAGGGACTCCACCAGAACCCTGAGGGACTCCAAACAGAACTCTGAGGGACTCCAAACAGAACTCTGAGGGACTCCAACAGAACCCTGAGGGACTCCAACAGAACCCTGAGGGACTCCAAACAGAACCCTGAGGGACTCCAAACAGAACTCTGAGGGACTCCAAACAGAACCCTGAGGGACTCCAACAGAACCCTGAGGGACTCCAACAGAACTCTGAGGGACTCCAACAGAACCCTGAGGGACTCCAAACAGAACTCTGAGGGACTCCAAACAGAACCCTGAGGGACTCCAACAGAACCCTGAGGGACTCCAAACAGAACTCTGAGGGAATCCAAACAGAGGGAGGGAGTGGTGCTCTTACCGCTGATGATGAGGTTGGGGTAGAAGATGCCCAAAGCTGCCTGATTGGCCGACTGCTCGTCGTCAATGGCCGAGGAGATGACCAACCCGAAGGAGATGCCAGTCACACCCTGCAGGACGATTAGAGTGACCACTAGAGCCAGAGAGCCTTCGTTAGGAATCTGAGCGAGAGCGGGAGAGAGAGAGAGAGAGAGAGGGTGATGCATTAACCGGCATTCACTCAGTGGTGTTAGATGTTTTGGACTGAGGTCATTTCAGGCCAGGAACTAAAGTAACTGGCTTGATGCCGTCAATAAATTCCCATACAGGTGTGAAAGGTGTGTGTGTGTGTGTGTGTGTATGTGTGTGTGTGTGCAGAGACACCAGAAACAACTCCTCTAAACAACTCCACACACAGTTAGCTCTACTCTATTTAAAAAAAAATACACTGCTGCTGCTGTAGGGTCAAACAGCGGTCAAACAGCGGTCAAACAGCGGACGAATTTGGCATCATCTACTCTAAATAGGACTGAATTCAGCTCTTCACCTCTATTAACCCTTTAACGCAAAGTCAATCAGAGTGGGGGTTTGGAGGGGTTGGTGGGTTGGGTGTGAAACGCTGGGTTCTAGATAACCTCCCCCAGTCAGAGCTGTTCTGAGAAGAGCTCAGCTCTAGATCCCATTGCTGGTGGAGGGATACATGCAGGGTGCTACACGGCAAAAAATAGTCCCCCAAAAAAAAGTATGTTTTAGAGAATTGCTCACTGTTTTACCCTCATCATTATCATCATCATCATCATCATCATTCCATATAAACCTCAGAAGATACGTGTAGCTGGTGGGTTTGGATTGTCAATAAAATATAGTCTGTATCTGTGTTGTAGTCATGGCGACAGACGTTATTATTTAATTATTATTTAAGTAACATGTTTCACACACTTTACAGAAAAAACAAAGAGAAAGAAACAAGATAAAATTGAATAGAAATCAAATTATAATAATAATATAATGATAATATATATATAATGATAATATTAATAAAATATGAAATAGAAAACATGAAAATAATTAAAATTAATAAACATAAATAACACCAAATATACTAAATGATATAATAATATACTATAATCTTAAATAAACAGGTCATATCTATAAACACTAACAATCTAAATAAATATACTTTTGGCTGTTTTTCGTATCCATGTGCAGACAGTAGTCCGCCTATCAGCGTAAAGGGGTGGAGCTAAATTGCTGTAGGCCTAACTGAGCAGAGATAGGTCAACATGTTGGTGGTTTCTGTGACATCACAAAAACAATGCATCCCAAAATATATTTCACAAATGTTTTTCACTTTTTGACATAATGTAAATCTGGCAGTCGTTATTTATGATGTGACAGAACTGTACGATGAACACACTAATAGAAATGCTCCAAAATGACTTGAGGAAAAGAATCATTTACATTGAATTTCATTGAAAATTAAGAAGTTTTTTTCTCCTTCTGTAAAGCTGCTGTTTTGGAGATACAAGGTTTTTGTCGGACAGCGAGAGGAGATGGCTTGATTAGTGGCACACACCTGGGTCTGCACACACTCATACAGATCCAAGCGAGAGAGTAGACGTGAACATGAGACGCAATGTTTAAAGTATTCATAAGAGATGCGCCAGGCTGCTCACACACACACACACACACACACAAACACACACACACACACAAACACACAATAGAACTTACCACAGCCCTTGAGAACCAGACTAGGGTTGGGCAGACCTGATCTTAAGCATTAGAATTAGAACACACACACACACACACACACACACACACACACACACACAGGTACCTTGAAGACGAGCAGGATGAAGACTAGCAGCAGAATGATCTGGACACTGATGACCAACAGCTGAGAGAAGAGATGGGCCAGCATGGTCTCCAGAGAACTGACCCCTACAGAGGCGGAAAAGATGAGGAACAAGTTGAGGGAACCAACTCCTAATGAAACACGGTGCACCAGCGCCCCCTGCTGGACAACAGAGGAAAGGGCTGAGAGAGACTGGTCCAAACTCTAGCTCTTGTTGCTGAATGCAATCAAATCCTCACAGCAATACTCAAGGTACCCACAATCAAGTAGAAAGCCTACTTCTCTGGACAGTAAAAAAAACTATTTTTAATACCCTTGATTTCGTCAGAAAACAACGTGAATGAGCAGGCGTCCCAATACTTTTGTCAATGGAGTGTATACTAGCTTCAAAGCTTCCTTCAAAGATAAAGCTGACCCGTCGGTGTGTCATAGGAACTGTTAAAGCCCCTCACCTGCCACCCAACACCTGTCCAGCAGCCCCTCCTTCCTTTCCAGCACAAAGGACAGCGCGGTCAGCCCCACCGCCAGGTAAAAGGTGATACTGCAGGACAGAAGACGTAGAGAGAGAGAGAGACGTCTGAGTTGTTTTAATGTTTAGTGTTTAGTCATAACTCGCATGACGTAACTCTGGCTCATACAGTGTGTGTGTGTGTGTGTGAGAGAGAGAGAGAGAGAGAGAGAGAAAAAGATTGTACCTCAGGACTGCCCCTGGGGTCACAAACGTAGTGAAATCTGTGTTCTGACTGCCGTATATGGGCTCCTCAAACTACACACAGAGGACACAGGATGGACACAGAGAGATGGACAGAGAGAGAGAGAGAGAGAGAGAGAGAGAGAGAGAGGGAGAGACAGGGTGATGAAAAAGAGCATCTCGGCCGTCCATGATAACATTTATAACATGTAATAATAACAGGTCAGAACACGGAACCCAGCAAGGACGGGGTGACCATAAGAAACAATGGACCATGCAGGTTCAGTGAAAGTGAGGTACACACACACACACACACACACACACACACACACACACATACCATGTGTCCAAATGTTTGTGGACACCTCTTGCAATGAATCCATTCAGCTGCTTTAAGTTGCACCCATTGCACAAACACACACATACACACACAGCTTGTCTGGATGTGTTCAACTCCATCAGCAGCAGCAGCAGCAGCAGCTCACCTGATTTACCATCATTAAGCCCTGATTTACCACCAAACCAGGTGTTGATCTGAGGAGAACTCTAAATAATACTAGACTCCATGAGAGAGGAGAACTTTGGAGATGTTCTAATGATGAACACAGTGATGGAGAACCACGCATGTTATTAGTGTTTATTCTGATCTCAGTGTTTTACTGAGAAGATCAGCAGCTTTACACTCTGATTTTCACAGGTGCTGAAAACTCTGAACACTAGAGGTCAGTCTAGCACAGCAGGACACAAGCTTACCTTTATAGGGAGAGCGACGAGGTAGGCCAGGCTCCCCAACTTATTGTCCACAAACGCCTGAAACACAAAAGCACATGTGATATTCAGCCCTCGGTGCTTATCAAAATACCATGCATTAATATGAGTACTGTATCACTGCCACTATTAGCCTAAGACTAATGGCCCCTAGAGCTGAGGAAATTAGCAAGTCTGAAGAGCAGGATGATGTGATTACACTGTACCTGAAACGCTTCGTGGAGTTTCTTCTGCAGCGTTATCGCTATTTGTTGGTCTAAAAAAAGAGCAAAAGTACAAACAGGAAGATTTATAAAACCCTCAGTGCTTATTAACGCCCCCTTTTGGGGAGTATCACAGCCCGCAAACTCTTTCTGTAGAAGCTAAGAGCCTTCCAGCTCTCGTTTGGGGGAATTAAGCCCAGTCTTCCTGCACAAGGCTTCTAGTTCTGTGAGCTTCTTGGGTCACAGAGCCACAGATTTTCATAGGTGTTAAGGTCCGGGAAAGGTCGTGTGAAGGCCATGGCAACAGTGGCAATGGAGGGAGGTGCTATGATGCGTCGGCCAGTGATGGAGTGGAGCACTGATGGAGGGACGTGGGGGAAAAATGTGGTATCTTGGTACCCACCTTAGAGAAAGAGCAAGGCCAAGGGCATCTGATGACCAGGATTTGGCCGGTGTTGCCTCATGGGCCCTAATACGGGTCCCTAGGCCACCCCAGCCCTCCAGGCCTATGGAATGAATAGTGGTCCAGCGGACTGAGGCGCTGTCACTATGATCAGAGGTCGTTGGGTTGGTTGGTTGGTTGGTTGGTTGGCAGTTTGAAAAATGAGAGGCTTGACCATGTGCGCGCCGGAGAGGGCGTGTGTTGGTCTCCCCTCACTAGTGTAGGGGGCATTGCGTGCGATTATGGGGGATGTTGGTGTTCCAAATTGGGAAAGAAAATGGGGGGAAAGCAATCATTAGAACTCACTTGTCAGGTCCAGCCAGACGTGGACGGATCCTCCTTCAACCACATCTTTTGACACCCTGGGCTGCAGCATTCTGTCCAGAAAGGTGAAGGAAGGGCTTATTTGACCACAGCTTGACCAAAGCATTCACAAAAATAGCACAGTCCTGAAGCCCCTGGGAACATTCACCGAAAAATTCACTCCTCAGACCTCTCTGACAGCGGTCTGGGCATGGCTTAATATTCTAATAAACGTCCATCACTTTCAAACAAAATCTGTTTATGTTGTCAAGGCAATGCACACAGCCTTGGGGCAGAGAAGTCTTGCGGTTGTGATTTCACAGACGTTTAGGCTTTACTGAGGTTCTCATATCTGGAACCGAGTTAGGAACCAGCCTATACATAGAGATACAAGCTTGAGCCACGACTAGGGGAGCGTCTGTCCCTCCTGCCCTGTGCCTTACGGGTAGGAGGTGGTTCAGTGGCTCTCTGCGGCTACGGTGCTGCGTCAGGACCCCCGTCCGTCTCGTGAGTGACGGCACGAGCCAGGTTTAGCTTTAGCTTCTGCTCTCCATGTTGCTCAGACTTGAAAAGGGGGCGGAGCCATATCAGCCTTGTGACTGGTCAGGGGTATGCTGATGTAGGCCTTCGCCAATGGAGAGGAGAGCAGTACTGGTGAAATACGGCAGGCGTCTATTAGACTTTGGGTAGTTTTTCATGAGACGGACTTTACAGAGGGGGTCCCGAGGAGGTTCCTAGGGGCTTTAAAGGCCTGGAAACAGTCTGCGTGATGCTGATTGGTGGGCTACATTAGCCTTGTAGGTAAAGCGCACATCTGATGGGACTGTTCCTTTAAAGGGGATTGTGAGTGGTCTGGTTTCAGTATTGTGAAAATGTGAAAGTGAGAGAGAAAGAAAGTGAGAGAGAGAAAGAGAGTGAGAGACAAGCCTGACCTGCTTTTCTTCTCCTAAAACACTGATTCAGATATAAAGCTATGCAGCCTCTCCCCACCATACTCTCTCTCTCTCACTCTCTCTCTCGGCTAGACAGAAGCATGGTAGTATCCAACGCTCTTGTCGCTGAATGCAATCAAATCCTCACCGCAATGCTCCTCCAAAATCTAGTAGAAGGCCTTCTTCCCTGGACAGTAGATGATGTGGAAAGGCAGAGCTCACCTCTTGGTCAAGTAGCTGGTGAAGTTCTGGCCGAACTCTATGACCCCCCAGTACTCTCCGTTGCGGATCCCGTCAAAAGCTTCGGAATGGGAGAGGCTCACCTGCAGGACGCAGTCATGGACAGCATGTCAGACACTGTAGCTCACCTGCTGGCACACAGTAGCTGTAGTGTCCCTGCATCCTTCGAAGGACACGGCTGACGAAGGAGTGGCAGCAGGCCGACGGCCGTCGGATGCCTTCGAGATTAGGAACACTCACAATATGTCAGAAGTCAAAAGCTGAAAAAAAAAATTAATTCCCCCTGATCACAGCTGACAATCGAGGCCTAATCTCACTTCCTCTTCTCTTGCGTTTCTTAGTAAAGGCCGAGTTCCTAAAAGCACAGCTCTGATTTTGACAGTCGACGAGCTTCGATGTCGGTTGTTTCTGTAATTCAGACAGAAGTGAAACTCTGTTTATAACAGAAGCTTTACTGCGATAAAGGAGAGAGACACAGGCAGAGAGAGGAAGTGAAAGAGAAACTCTCAGCCCTGTAAAAGTGTCTCTGCTTTAACGTTAAGAACAACCACAGCACCTTTCTGCTCAACTGCTCAACATCTGGAATACAAACAGCATGTTTCTATTTTGTGCTGCGTCATATTTCAGCAACGCAAAATGAATTTTCCGTAAGAAAAGAAATTCTCTCAGTCTTCCATCAATACTCGCTTCAAGGGATTCAGTGAGGGAAGCCACATAGAGACCAACAATCACTCTGGAAGAGCAACAGAGTTCAGTGGTGGCTCACAGGGATAGTTTTTCTCAGAGGGGACGGGTCAACTGAAGGACGGATGGATGGACTCACTGAGTTCAGCCAACTCCACCTAGGAGGCGCAGCTTCGCGCCACTAATCGCGCCCCTGACCCAAACCGAAAGAAGTGAGGGTGAGGTCGGAGTGGGGAGGTGGAGTCAGCATGGTCTGTGAGTAGCACAGCACATGGAAGGAGGATTCCCCAAGTACGAGGCAGACTGAAACAGCACTTTCCATGCTCGGTTTTCATTGGCTATCGACAGGACTGGTTCAAATTGAGGCGTTGACCCGTGTACTCTACAAGAATACGCTCAAGAGTCGGGCCGAATAAATCAGACCTGAGCGGGAGGCCGAATAAATCAGAGTCTGCGCTGCGGCAAAATCTGCAGACTAGAGCCAACCAGCACAGGCTGAGAATCAGGGTTAGAATCGGGGTAAAATTTGGGTAGGGTAACCCCCAGCTCAAGACCACCTGCTCGGGAGGTTCTTCGCCCAACTTCACCCAACCACCTTTCTGCAGGGCCCCAAACACAAGGCCAAAGCTCAAAGTCCAGATCTCAGTCCAGTGAGAACCGAGGCTGTGGTGACCGCAGTGCACGGCTGGAGGCGAGGCATCAGACAGCTGTGAACCTGGGCCGGTACCTGGATGATGCTGGTGTTGTCAATGAAAGAGAGCAGAGAACGGCTGTAGGAGCTGGAGCTCGTTTCGTTATTGACCACGGCCACCTCGATCCCCTTGGGGTCGGCTCCGATACACAGGCACATCAGACAGATCTGAATCACCGGCAGCAGGAACTGGAAGCACAGGGAACTGGAAAAAGAGAGAGAGAGAGAGAGAGAGAGAGCGACTTAGGCTATGTATTTTTAGGCTGTTCTCACATGGGGTCAGTGCGCATTTATGAGGAACGTGATCCAGTCTGACTGGCGGAAAAGTCATGAATTCTGATCTGGCTGTTCAGACTGAGCCGTACTGCCGACTGTATCAGACATGCACTGGATTTCAGTTCCACGTATGATAGTGAGCCAAATCAGGGGTGACAAGCCAGGGATCAGACAATAATTGCTCATGAATAATTAATTACCCTGGGTTTCTCCTCATCCGCACCATCGTTTTTATCGTCAATGCAGCGATATTTCGCCATTTTGGTATGACATGCCGTGCTTTCACCTTCCAGTCCGCTGCACACACACACACACACACACAAACATACACACACATAATAAAATTGTTAATAGCTTGCAGCTTAAATCTCACACTGGAAAATTTAGGGGAATTTAAACCACTTTTCATATAATAATAATAATAATAATAATCTACACTAATATTAAATAAACATTCAAATTGAGCAAATACTTCACATTGCTATGGATTTAACATCTGTTTAACATCTGCTTAACATCTGTTGCACACAGCTAGCTACGCTTCATTTGAATATCAGCTTAAAGGAGCATTTCAGTGCTCAAGTCCAAGCAACATGATTGACCACTGAGTCCAGATACAGTCGATCAGGCAAGACATGTTTGGTGTCTGACGGCTGCTTCTTTTACAGTTCACAGCAGGAAATGCTAGGCTAATGTTGCTAACAAACATCTCCATAAATAGACATCCACATCTTCATTTATTTGCTTAGAAAATCTAAAGAAAAGCTAATGTACTGCAACAACGCTATTGTTTTAAAATTGTCTAGTAAAACAGCCTGGAAAGACCTTATTTAAACATTTAAGCTAATGCTAACCCCCATCCGTCTAGACAAAAAAATGTCTGGATGCGTCTTTTTAAGTTTAGAGACGTTTTTGGGTGCATTTTTGCAAAGATGAGATTGGTGACAGTCTGATTTCAGAGACTGTTAGCAACGCTAGTCTTGTTTTTCTCGATGTAAACTAAAGAAGCAGACGTCAGATACCAAACGATCGTCTTGGCTGATCGATTGTATCTGGGCTCGGTGATCAATCATGCTCATCTGACTGTCTGATGAACTACTCCTTTAAGTAAATGGACGTCTGTAGGCATATGAACCCGTCTGCACCCATCGCTAGGACGCGGCACCTTTTGGTTTAGGGATATCTGCTGCTGCAGGAAGATTCTTCGCCAGGAGCTCTCTGCTCTCGTCCCTCAGGCTGTCCGGAGACGGGCTGTTAGTGTGCGTGGGAGCCTGAGGGCTGTCTTTGGACCCCATTTGGTCCGAGTCCTCACAAAGCTGTAGAAAAGCGCTCTCCAGGGTCTGATACACACAAACACACACAGGGTAATAGAGACTGCATCCCATTCATCACTGGTCAGATTCTGACCACAGAACTGCTGCTGAGCAGATACTATAAGGGTAGTAGACTGCTCTACTCTATGTGTCCGAATGTTTGTGGACATATTGGCCCTTGATTTCAGAAGAAACAATCAATGGGCAGGTGTCCCAATACTTTTGTCCATATATTTTTAGGTTAAGAGTGGGTCAACCACCCAGCTCTGTGGTCAATATCTGACCAATGACGAAGGTCTAGAGGACGGCTAACCCAATCTGTGCATCCACAGATGGCCTACACTCTGTAAGTGTACATCAACAAGGTGGAGTTACAAGGGAGGTGTTTCCGATAAAGTGGCCAGGTTGCGTAGATCTTTACTGATGTGTATGAGGATATGGGGGGGGGGGGGGGGGGGGGGGGTTAATTGTGAACTCACTGCTGCGTTGTGCTGTTTCATGACCTCTTCAGGCTTGGCTTCGGCTAGCAGTCTCCCGTTCCTCATTAGCCCCACCTGCAGAGGTGGAGGGGTGGAAGACCATCACTGAAACACGTCACATGACCACAGCTGGATATTACTACTCGTGTGGAGTGGAACATCTGGAGAAAATGACTGGATTAGATCTTCTGTAGAAACTTAACAACTGGTTTCGTATTTCAGACCTTCTTTCTGGATGAGGCAGGGCAGCCAATCAGAACAGAGCTCATTTACATATATTAAAGGCTCAGTACGCAAAACAGCCTGTTCAATCTGAATTGATTTACACTCTGTGTTGTAGAGCGTTGAATTGTGTTGTGTTATGGCTAGAAACAGTCCAGGATCACTTCTACAGTATTGGGGCCCTATTTTAGCGACCTTTCGGCGAGACCTCGACCGCGCACCGCGGCGTCCGAGTGTCTTTGCTATGGTAACGACGGGAAAAGTGCGCCCTACTCGGCTCGAAATGCACAAAAGTCGTGTACTGAGACTCGTGCAGTAATAAACCAATCAGGACTGTTGGCGGGGTGTAAGATAGCAATTAGCATCGCAAGGGTGTACAATAGGGCCCTTAGTCTACAAGATCAAAGGGTTAAGATCAAGGAAATTGAACTATTCCGCTATTCCTTTCTATGAAATGAGGAATGCAGCTCAGCAGACGTTACGTAGCATCCGCATACGCTACATGTGTACATGTGTACCTGTGTGTTTACCTCGAACAAAGGCTACTGCACTCATGTGAATGCTGCGTGTGCTTTGAACAGGGGTGTCCCAATACTTTTGTCCATTTAGCGAAGTCTCAACTCAAGATCTTTCAGAAAGGCGTTCAGGGTGAGAGCTATCACAGATAAGACGATCGCAGATAAGGTCTCCTATGATAGCGTCCCAATTAGCTTCACATTTCTGTCAGCAACTGTTCAGAACTTCAGATGCCATAACCGCTGATCTCAATCCCGTCCCAGGAGCTCGCTCAGGTGTTACGTAATTGGTTTAGCTGTGTACCAAGTTCACCAAGTGCAAAAGCAAAGGCCTTTAAACGGATTACAGCCGTCTAAGCCCTGCATGAATGGGAGTGATGGCAGACGCTGTGATGCTACACTTGGGGTGATCTGAAAAAAGGCGATGAGAAGGCTGGAGAGGTGGAGGAGGGAGCGAACGAGAGATTCCATGCCAAAGAGCAAAAGTCTCTCGAACTGGGTTCATGAACATGGCGCTGAGTCATGCGTTCTTCAGTTCTGGTTCCTCCCAGATGGCGGATCTGAGTCCAGTGGGATGTGGTAGAGCGGGATGTGATTCAGAGCCTGAAGGTTCTCCAGAAAAATCTGCCAGGATGGACCAGGATCTCTAATGGAAGTGGAATCACATCTACAAAGGATCTCAAAACAACTGTAAACGAACAACGTCCAGATACTTTTGTCCAAATACTTTCGACCTGTAACTCGGATCCAGACTTTCCAAAAAGTATTCCAGTTCCAGGACCAAGCCTTCGAGTGCCCC
>NC_132887.1:39689028-39764028 GCF_030463535.1 Salminus brasiliensis | reverse complement strand
CATGAAGTTGATACAGAGGTCAGGAAAATTAAAGTGGACTGTCCAGGCTAGTTGATCTCTACGGCCTCGTTAACGTCCTGGGTCCTGGGTGATCTGATCACAGGCGGCCAGCATAGAGAGAGTACAGGTGTGAACGGGGTACAGTGCGTCTCGAGGGGGTTGGTCAGAGCCTCAAATCAGATCTGGTGAGGTGAGACTGTCCGCCCTGTTATTTGTATATATATGTTTATATATATATAGATCGGATTTGCTTGTGTCCGGACATCACAAACCTATCTGCATGGGTTGCTCTGGTAGCGGCTTCGGTGCTAACAAAGGCTTTCATAGAAAGAAGGACGCTCTGGATTTGACATGGTCATTGCGTTGTCTTTCTCGTTGCGATTGACGCAGAAGAAACTTCGAAATCCGATCTAAGCAACCCGTCCAGAGCGCTCAGACTGAGACACATCTGTACAAATCTGATTGTAATCCCATTTCAAACCACCTACAAATATGTTTCGGATCCGACTGTCAAAATTCGGATTTCGGATTTCAGTTTCTGGCTGTCTAGACTATCATAAATGAATCTGGATCCAATCTAGATATGTCAAAATCGGATTTCTGAACGTAACCAGATATGCATATGACCACATTTTTATCCTTAGCGCGAACACCAAAGCGCCTTGCTGCGTCCCAGACAGCAAAGCACCGCCCACATAAACCACGTATCTGCCCCTCCCGTAAAATGATGTGAGAAATCCGATCACAGATTTAAGATGCTAGCTGTGAAGGGCTATGAGTTTTGGCAATCATTTGTGATCGGACCACCAGAGAAGCACGTTAATGCCAGGTGTGAGCGAGGCCTGTGAGCAAACCAACAACTACCATGTAAACCGTCACTGCCTTGGGCTAATTCAATTAAATGCTGCAGTGGTCAGTTAATGGCTTAGTGCCAAATCAACCCTAGGTTAAGGGCGTAGATCGGAATCGCTTTGACTTTTGCTGCGATTCCTCTGGGCAGGTGTAAATGCAGTAATCCACAACAAAGATGTGGACCAAAGCAACCACACCGAGACCTCTGTACAGTCCCATACAAGTTAGTTTGTGGTGAGAATGGCATCAGACCTTGATCAGATCCACCTATCAGGTGTACTACCGCCTGTGTACTACAGCTATGAGCAAGAGGCCGTCCCTGATGCTGCTCCACGTGACACTGTACAGGAATCTGCACTAGTCCAGAACACTGGACCTTCTCCCCGCCCCCAGACAGGTCCCGCCCTGATCAATCAGCAGAGAGAACGTTCTCACGTGGTTTGTTTTGACGCTCCGTGAACCCTCATCCTCAAACCCTCAGTGAGAAAGCGGGAGAGAGCAGAGAGGCACACTGGGCGGGCTGCCAGATTGACTTCATTATGCCACTTGGCATCAGTTCTGCTGGAAGCGCAGGACAATCAGCGTCCAGCGATCATCACAGCCAACGGAGTCGCTCTAGCTGCCCACTGACCCAAGACGAGCCGAAACCGAGCGCAGCCGAGCCTGTGAGAGCCTGTGTGAGCTGAGCTGAGCAGCCCAGACGCAGTGTGTACCTCAGGTTTCTGACCAGGCTGTTCTTCTGCGGCAGGTCCAGGAAGTCGACGAGGAAGTTCATCCTGTCCTCCGTTTCTTTGGAGGAGAGGCCGTGGATGCGGCCGAAGAACCAGAGCGTGTTGCTGATGGTGAACTCGTTATACAGAGCAATGTCCTGCAGAACAGGAGGAGAGACGGTTACTAGAGCATCGCACATATACATATTACACACTATATGTCCAAATATTTGTGGACACCCCTTCTAACGAATGCATTCAGAAACACCCATTGCTGAGAGCGATGTGCAAATGCACACACGCAGCTTGTCTAGTCCCTTTTCTATTCCTACAGAGGTACTGCCAATAAATTAGGACTCTCTGCAGCAGATAAACATGAATCTATTGGCACCATGCTGTCTAAAGCCAGGCGTGGGCTAGAGGAGGGGTATAAAGCCCCCCAGCAGCATTGAGGGGCTGTGGAGCAGTGGAAGAACTGTGTTCTCTGGAATGATGGTGGTGCTGCTCCATCCAATACTTCAGGAATGGTGGGGTGGTGATCATCACCCAACATCCTGACCTCACTAAACTAAACCTCTCGTACGCTGAATGCAATCAAATCCTCACAGCAATGCTCTGCTCCAAACTCTAGCCAAAAGCCTTCTTCTCTGGACAGTAGAGACTCCAGTTACTCCAAGAAAAGCAATAGCAACTCTTTTTTTAATCCCCTTGATTACGGAAGAAACCGTGAATGAGCAGGTGTCCCAATACTTTTGTCCGTACAGTGTTTATCCATTTATGCAAGTATCTATATGTGATACTGGTTATGTATATATATATATATATATATATATATATATATATATATATATATATATATGTGCTCAGTTTTTAAGAGGTGTGTGTATACAGTGTGTCTATAAGTACCTATATGTAATATGTAATCCTGCACCCCAAAAGCACAAGCTTCTCATCCTTGAAAAATGTGTTACGAAGGCAGTTGTGTGTTTGTGCATCACCTGTGGCATGTATCCCACCATCCTCCCTGGCACCTCATGTCCAGGGAACGCTGGCGGTTTTCCCAGCACACTGATGTGCCCTCTGGAAATCTTCAGAGTTCCTACAATGCACTTCAGCAGCGTCGTCTTCCCACAGCCGCTGGGGCCGAGCAGCCCGTAACTGACAACAGCCACAAACAAACACAGTCATCATGAATCCGAGGTGTGCGGCCTGGAGCTGAGCTGGGGGATCTGAGCTGGGGGATCTGAGCTGGAGGATCTGAGCTGGAGGAGCTGGGAGATCTGAGCTGGAGGAGCTGGGAGATCTGAGCTGGGGGATCTGAGCTGGGGGATCTGAGCTGGAGGATCTGAGCTGGGGGATCTGAACTGGAGGAGCTGGGAGATCTGAGCTGGAGGAGCTGGGAGATCTGAGCTGGAGGAGCTGGGAGATCTGAGCTGGAGGATCTGAGCTGGAGGATCTGAGCTGGAGGATCTGAGTTGGAGGATCTGAGTTGGAGGATCTGAGCTGGAGGATCTGAGCTGGGGGATCTGAGCTGGGGGATCTGAGCTGGGGGATATGAGCTGGTTGTGTAAACAGTAGATGGTGGATGACTGACAGTCGTATGAAGTGACACAATGAACACAGATAAGCTGAAGAAACAAGAAGCACAAAAACTCACTCATCTGCTTCAACACCAGAGAGATCTTAATCTCAGCAGTGGATCTACGGCCGACTGCAGACTCTTACTGTGGACTAAGTCATCTCAGGATTGTGACAGCCTGGAGAACGACTCCAGAGAAAGTGACAATGCACCAACTAGCGGTAAGGGTGTATTTTTGTTCTAGCTAGCAGCGTGATAGCACCTCATCCCCAACTCCCCAACTGTACTGGATGAAGCTCCACCATCACTCAGGAGAACACAGTTCCTCCACTGCTCCACAGCTCAATGCTGGGGGGGCTTCATACCGCTCTAGCCCACGCCTGGCATTAGGCAGCATGGAGCCAATAGCTTCACCATGTTGATCTGCTATCGGCAGTACGTCTCTACAGGGACTAGACATTTGGACATACTGTGTATGCACTAAAGCTAATGCCATTAGCAGTACAGCGGGGTCTGGCTGGCAGTGTGGGAGTATGAATGGGCTCAGTGACTCGGGGGGGTGAGGAGTGCTGACTCAGGAGGAATGTGACAGGGAGAGAAAAGACGTGGGTTGTGTTGAAAGGAGGTCAGGTGTGTGTGTGTGTGTGTGAGAGAGAGAGAGAGCGAGAGAGAGAGAGAGTTTGTGTGTGTGTGTGTGTGTGTGTGTGTGTGAGAGAGAGAGAGAGGGAGAGTTCAGGTGTGTGTGTGTTTTGCTCAAGGACAAAAATGTGTTGGTCTGACCAATGGACAAGTTTGGAGGATGCCTGAGGACTGAGGAGCGTGTGTGTGTGTGTGTGTGTGTGTGTGTGTGTTAACTCACATCTGGCCCTGCGGCACCGTGAGGTTGAGGTTGCTGAGCACTTTCAGTTTCCCGTACGAGCGACACACGTCCCTGCACTGAATAGCAGCACTGCAGCTCCCAGCAGAGAGAGGAGCCTCCAAGTCAGCCTTCATCATCTTCATCATCATCATCATCATCAGAGAGAGAGAGAGAGCGAGAGAGACAGAGAGAGCGAGAGAGAGAGAGAGAGAGAGAGAGAGAGAGAGAGAGAGAGAGTAAGAGAGAGAGAGAGAGAGAGAGTAAGAGATAGCGAGACAGACAGAGAGAGAGAGTGAGAGTAAGAGAGAGCGAGAGAGAGAGAGTAAGGGAGAGCGAGAGAGAGAGAGAGAGAGAGAGAGAGAGAGAGAGAGAGAGAGAGAGCGAGAGAGAGAGAGTAAGGGAGAGCGAGAGAGAGAGAGAGAGAGAGAGAGAGAGAGAGAGAGAGAGAGAGAGAGAGAGATGGGTATAGAACAACATTAAGAGATACTGAACACCAGACCGACAGTTCAGTACAAAGTAAGTGTTTCCGATAAAATGGCCAGTGATTGCAAGCACAAGGTAGGTGTTACTAATAAAGTGGCCAGTGAGTGGAAGCACAAAGTAGTAGGGGTTTCTAATAAAGTGGCCAGAGAGTGGAAGCACAAGGTAGTAGGGGTTTCTAATAAAGTGGCCAGTCAGTGGCCAGTGTCCTCAGTGAAGCTGATTGGTTAGCCTCACTTGCAAACAAGTCTGTAATTGATGATGACAAATAAAAGGTCAAGGGTTGCCCAGTCGTTTCATGGCAACCACGGAGAGGCCAGTGATTGCTGCAGTGCATGTGTGTGGAGTGTGTGTGTGGAGTGTGTGTGTGTGTGTGTGTGATGCAGTAACTGGGTCATTGGAGTTATAATCTGTAATCTCTGCCTCCATTCACTGCCTTCCTCACTCACACCACTCTTAATCCCACAGCTTCCATTCCCCACTCGGAGACTCAACGTGCCGCATGGTTTAGGAGCAATGGGAGATCTGAACCCAGTCTGAACTGTAAAGAGCTCATAGCGCCGCTACTGGAAATGAGGCCGTGAATCACAGTGCTGTGCAGCCAATCAGAACAGAGGGTCATTTACATATATTTTAAAGGTCCGGTAACAAAAACAGCCTGTTTAATTCTAAGGGACAACGAACGTCTGGAAAAGGGTCAAACTGCAGAAACACAAAGTTGAATTCACGGCAAAAATTATAATAAAAGTATTAAAATAAATAAATAAATAAATAAATAAATACAAAAAAAATCTATTTGTGCACGGGCAACTGTGTTCTCTCAGACTCCGGTTTCTGATGGCAAAGCGGCATGGCTCGGGATTCTGCTTTGCCATCAGCAACCGGAGTCTGAAAGAGCACAATTGCATGGATTGAATTTTTTGGTATTTATTAATTAATTCATTTTATTTTATTTTATTATTAATATTTTTTTTCTTGAATTCCACTTTGTGTTACTTTCCAATCAGAGCCCAGAACAGTTTTGAATGAATAATTTTTTATATATATTGTAAAAAAAAAATGCTGTAAGATTTGATTCCAAGCAATGTTGGACCAATTTTATTGGTCGATTCAACGATGTTAAGATAGAATAGACCAATAGAAATGCACCAAAAATGCAAAAAATTGATTAAATGGAATAAACTCCTGGAATAAAAGCTTGATACATTAACTTTGAATGTTTACCTTGTTGTCCTTGAAAAATCATAATTCCTGAGACACAGTGCTGTGAAAAAGTATTTGCCCCCTCCTGGGTGTTGGGGAGTTCCAGGGGCCTGTGACTGACAGGGGCCTTAAAAATGTATTAATTGAGTATTTTGGCTGAACTGTGAAAGAGCTGTGGGATCCGGGGTCCAAATTCCCTGGCAAAATCCCTGACTAACTGTATTATAAGACGAGGGGAACGTGAGGAACCACAAAGCTCAGCCCAAGTGGTGAGGCTGAGATGAGCCTCTTGGTTCGAACTGAGCCCAGACTCTTTCTATCGGTGGAATAATGAACGCAGCCCTTATCTGAGGTGAGCAAGGCCTGCAGCTCTTTAGATGTTGCTCTGGGTTCTTTGGGGGTTCCTGGATTAGCCAGGCTGGGCAGTTTTTGACGTTCCTGCTCGTGGGAACCTTGTAGCTGAGCTCAGAATGCTGGAAAGGTTTGATTTAGGCGACACCCCGGCAAATAAATCAGCCTGGGAGTGTCTTATTAAACTGACCCCAGTGACCAGCTCCTGACCAAAGTGGTCAAGTGGTTGATTAAGGTACTCATTAAACTGCAGGCCTGCTTAATTATTAATTTATTCAAATTAGGTGCATATAAAACAGCCATATGGGCCTACATGGGACTATATTTATAACCGTCTGCATAGAACCTTTTTTGGCACTACAAGGGCCTCGTGTATCGTGTGTATGCTGGATTATTTATGTGTATACAGCACAAGTGTGTGTGTGTGTGTGTGCTACCTATAGCTGCTACTACTCCTGCCAGAGCATGTGAACAGTCAGCTGACTGACTTAGTTTGAACCGCTGGTGGCTGAACTGGTTAGGTCTGCAGCTGTAGACACACACACACACACACACACACACACACACACACACACACACACACACACACTTCCTCTGGTTCTGAGCAGAGTGAACCCAAAGCAACACAATACAGCGTCTATATGTTCAGCATGTTGAAGGAAGTTCGTCGAGGGTTCCTATACAGAACCATGGACAACTGAGAGAACCTTATGAAGGTATGGACGGTTCTTTTGATTCTTGAGGATGGAGGAACGACCTGCCGCGCATGGCTTCTTTCAAGAACCCTTCAATACGGGGTTCCACCTTATGTAGAACATTTTTTTTGCTGGATCTGAATGGATGAAAAAATAAATAAAGCTGGCTGTTGTTGGAATCGCATTAAATACATGTTATATAAACAAACAAATAAATAGATCAATACGTTTGGCCCCTATATATATATAAAATACACATTATATAAATAAATACACGTTCAACAAACAAGCAAACTAGTAAATGCTGCTTATTTAAATGCAGCTCATTTGAATATAGATGTTTGTATATATATATATATATATATATATATATATATATATTCGTGTATTTATTCATTCAGATCCAGCAAAAAGGATATATATATATATATATATTTATATATACATATACATATATACCCTTATATATAATATATAGTACAGTATATTATACACACACACATATAATACATAATATAATACTATATATATATATATAATGCTATATACACACATATATACATATATATGTCGCTGGACCTACTTATTTAAATGCAGTTCATTTGAATATATGAATAATTAAGCAGGTCTACTGTTTAATATATATCAAGGCTACAAATTCAGGTAAATAAGCATCCTATAGTCCTTCCAGCTGTTTTTTCGGTGTGTGTTTGTGTGTGTATTCAGTACCGCAGGGAAAGCTCTGCCCTCGGTAACACACACACACACACACACACACACACACACACACACACGCCTGTGCTCGTCTGTGCTGTGTGTATCTGCACTGCGCTAACGCAGAACCGAGCTCACACTGATGCTAACGAGAAATGAAGGCACAGACGGAGCCGAGCGGTCACTTACCTGCGGAATAAAGAGCTCCGTGTACAAAAATAAACAAATACACGGAGACGCGGAGACGCGGAGACGCGGAGACGCGGACACCCCTCCCGGGCGCTCTGTGGAAGGGAGCAGGTGGCCTGCGCGTACCGTACCCGGCCGGGAGCTGAGCGCCTCACAGGCACAGCAGCGGTCTGCTCTTCCCACACCCGTGTTCAGGCAAGCCCCGCCCTCCGGCGCTGCGATTGGCTAGTCGCGCAAACCCGCAAAAAGATGGAACATTAAATGTATTTATAAAGCAAAATATAAAATACTCCCAATTAACGAATTAAAATTAATTAAATGTCATTAAATAAAATACATGAAAAATAAATCCCCACACTATTTCCGTTATGGGAGCTTTTTGGACGGAAACGCAAAACGTATTTAAAAGTGTTATTAAAAAACGAAAGCATAAATGTAGAGTTTCGTAAAAACTGTTTTGATATAAATTCCACTTACCCGCCAAATGTTCGATCAATCATTTTCCATAAATTGATCAGAAATGCTGCCCCGACGCCGTCTCACGACGCAAAAGCCACGCCCCTCCCGCACTGTGACTGGCCAACAGGGCACACACAGCCCGGCGCTCTAGAACGCTGGTTTCGTGAGCATGAGCGACAAGCCAATCAGGCAGCGGAAGCCGGAATAATACTAGCGCTAGCCAATCACCACGAACGAGGGCGGGGTTTCCTCTGAATACGGGTGGGAAACCAAATAAACAGCTTTTAACAGTTCTGCGTCATTTGAGACGCAGCCAATCCTCTTTCTGCACGAAATTACAGATCAGATCAATTTCTGTACGTTAAAGAAGAGACGAATAATAAACAACCAAAGAATAAATTAATGAATTAATTAATTAAGTGGAAAAAAAAAACAACTGAAGGGATTACAGAAAGAGTTCCTCGAATCGGACTCTAATCTGGATCATTTCACGGAGCAGGATTTCTAAATCGAGCCCAAGGGTTGCTCACACTTACACAACATATGGACACTTATGTAAATATTGATTATGGTTTATTTATGGGGTTAGCTGTGGTGTGTATTTACTGACTGTGTGCAGACTGTAGAGAGGTAATCTTTTATATTTATCTACCTACATGTATATCTGTCTATCTATATAGGTCTACCTATCTATATATGTATATCTATGTTTACATATGTCTATATAGGTCTATCTATCTAGGTCTATCTGTTACATAGGTCTATATATCTATCTAGGTCTATCTGTCTACAGAGGTCTATCTATCCATCTATGTCTATCTATCTATCCATCTATGTCTACATAGGTCTATCTATCCATCTATGTCTACATAGGTCTATCTATCCATCCATGTCTATATAGGTCTATCCATCTGTCTATATAGGTCTATCCATCTATGTCTATATAGGTCTATCTATCGATCTGTCTATATAGGTCTATCTATCGATCTGTCTACATAGGTCTATGTATCTATGTCTACATAGGTCTATCTATCGATCTGTCTACATAGGTCTATCTATCGATCTGTCTACATAGGTCTATCTATCGATCTGTCTACATAGGTCTATCTATCGATTTGTGTCTATCTATCCATCTATGTCTATATAGGTCTATCTATCCATCTACGTCTATATAGGTCTATCTATCCATCTACGTCTATATAGGTCTATCTATCGATCTGTCTACATAGGTCTATCTATCTATGTCTATCCATCTATGTCTATATAGGTCTATCTATCCATCTACGTCTATATAGGTCTATCTATTGATCTGTCTACGTAGGTCTATCTATCTATCTATCTATGTCTATCTATCCATCTACGTCTATATAGGTCTATCTATCGATCTGTCTACGTAGGTCTATCTATCTATCTATGTCTATCTATCCATCTGTCTACATAGGTCTATCTATCGATCTGTCTACATAGGTCTATCTATCTGTCTACATAGGTCTATCCATCTATGTCTATATAGGTCTATCTATGTCTGTATCTATTTATCTGTCTGTATCTAACAGTCTATTTATGTTTATCTATCAAACTGTCTATTTTTCTGTTTATCTATCTGACAATCTGTATCTGTTTATCTATGCATCTGTCAATCTATCTGTCCTGTCTATGTAGATTAAATATAATTAACCAATCTTTTTAAACTGTTCCATGAAAATGAACGTCACAAAGGCACTCAGCTTTGCTTCACGAACACACTGTTTTTATTCACAGTGACGTTCTTCTCCCCAGATCCAGACCCGCTCTCATTACAATCATTCTGATCAGGTTCACACAGGCAAAATATCTTTTCAGACTGTTCAACACAGATATGATAGCAATAAATACACACACACACCAACACACACCACCAGCAGATAAATATAATAAATAAAACAAAGAGTCCCTCATTAAAGACAACGATGGATAAAATCTGTATCTTCAGTTCATTCCTGGACAGAAATTAAGCAAAAGCAAATACAGACATCAAACAGAAAAGGTAATTAACCAGTCAATCAGTCAAAAGTCTGAGCACACCTGATTGTATGTTCTTCTATTTTCATAGACGTTTAGCTCTAAAGGCTCTGGCTTACACCCTTTAGAGCTGTTTCTGAGACAAACATGCATTAGAATTAGAAATGCTACCATTATAAATTCCTATTAAAAAAAAGAGAGGGATTAGTGGCCCCTGTTCATCAATTTCAGCCAATCAGCTGCCTTGTAATGAGGGAGAAAGGTGTCTAAATAGCCTTATTTGGTAGATGGCTGATATCGCTCACAATGTTTGAACTATGCAATTTAGTTTTGATGTAATTATTATTCAGAAATGTGGGAAATGGTAAAAAAAAAAATAATACTATTAAAATAAAACCTGTTCAACATGAGTGTGTCCAAACATCGGAATGAATGAGCACAACAACGAAACCTTTGTAATGTAATGAATTGTCTGTATAAAGATCAAAGCTGTTCTAGAACAACGTCTAGACGAAGAGAATATCACAAACGGTCAGTATTAATAAGTCAACATTACTTCAAGTAGTAAAATGTGCAAAGTGTTGATCAGAGCCGTCAGAGCGTCACAAGGAAACGGCACCGGAAAACACTCCCTGTTTATGGAACAATACTAGAGATGAAACTCTCTTAAAGACAGATGTGCTTTATCTGGAGGTGCCGTCTGTTACCGTCACTGGTCCTGGATAACGCCCTCTCGCTGAACAGGGGGTTCAGGGAGCTGCTGGACGGCTGGATGATTAAGGCAGGATGCTGGTGGTTAAGGGCAATTGGCTGCAGGGTTCAGGGAGTAGGGGAACATCAAAACTCTGGCTCGCATGAAAGACAGGTCAGGGAGGAGCGGGATGACCCGGGTGGCCTCCTCACTGATGGCTCCATCTCTCTCATCCTTTCTGTGAAAATTCACACTGTCACAAACTCACCATTCAGAGCCTTAAGATGGCCCATATAGGCCCATTAGTTCCAGTTTTGGGAAGTGAAAAATGGATGTATCTCTGTATGTGGTACCTCGTCACAGTGCTGGTTCTCTCTGCGGTCTCCATCAGTCTGTTGAAGGCCTCTGCTACATTGCTGCCCACGTTACCGCTGTCCAGTTTAGCAGTGGTCAGCTCATACAACTCCGGATCCACGCCTACAGGAAAGAATGCGTTTATAACACAGCGTAACAATGTCATCACACACACACACACACACACACATATACATATATATATATATATATATATATATATATATATATATATATATACATACATACATACATACATATATATATACACACACACACACACACACACACTACATATACATATATATACACACATATACATATACATATATATATATATATAACAATGCTGGCTTGCATTGCATGTGTATGACAATATAGGGATAATACAGGCATTGCAAATATTCAAGAGATTAACACACATAGGGATGGCAGAACGACACCTCAGCAGATGAACTCGCCCTTGGCAAACAACACTCTCAACTTCAATGTCTTTTAAACACGACACACATCACTTCACGCAAGGTATGCAACCACGCTAGCAAGACACACACTTCAGAGACAAAGGCCAGGGGTGAAACTGAAAAGGGAGCCAAGCTCAAGCGTCCAGTAGCCTCAGGGTTACCAGGTACCAGCATTTCTGGTGAGTGACAAACGACAAGTGTCTTCCAGTCATGTGACGTTTACCAGCAGGTCAAGCGTCTTTGTCTGGTCTTGACACACGCTTGGAAAGATCATATCATGGAAGAAGGTTGAGATTCATGCACATAGAAAATAGATAAACTCATGTTCTTCTTACAGGTTCTTCAGTAAGGTGCTTCAGAAGGATCTTTGGGCGAGGAACCACTGGAAGAACCACTTTTAGTTTCATACACATATCATAATACAGATGCGTGGGTGTGAGACCTTTTAAAGGTCTAAAGAAGCTTCAGGCCAAGCAAACAAATGACACTACAAATATTTGTGGACACCCCTTCTAATGAATGCGCTCACTGCAAATGTGCACCGACAGCTTGTCTAGTCCCTGTAGAGAAGTAATGCCAATAGAATAGGACTCTCTGGAGCTGATGAACATGGTGAACCTTTTGGCAACATGCTGCCTAATGCCAGGCGTGGGCTAGCAGAGGGGTATAAAGCCCCCCAAGCATTGAGGAGCTGTTGAGCAGTGGAAGAACTGTGTTCTCTGGAATGATGGATGGTGGTGGTGCTCCATCTAGTACTTTTAGGAAGAGTTGGGGTGGTGATCATCCAACATCCAACAACCTGACCTCACTAAAGCTCTTGTCACTGCTAGCAATATGAATATGAATGAACAGGGGTCCCAATACTTTTGTCCATATAGAGTATTATGTCTTATTAAAGCTAGTTCAGCTGGTAATTACATGATAATTACACAAGAAACAGGGAACATAAATAAAAATAAACTCATTATATATCTATTGTTTATGTAAATAAACAAAAAATAATCATTACAAATTGACTGACCTGTTGTCCTGAAATAACCTTCGAGCTACTGTGTCTGTACACTGGATATTGTTTTATATACATTTTTTTCTATAAAAACAGGGGGGAAAGTGCTTAAGCTCGAGTGGCAGAAGTCTATCCCATCACACGACACTAGCAAGTCAGTAGATTGAGGGCTAAAGCTGTTAAAGCCAGCAGCCATTCCCGTAACTTCATTAGAGGCCTAAACACGCTAGGAGGAGAACACTAACTGCCAACAGCTGCTCCACCTTGCCTGACTTTGCCATTTCAAAGAAGCTAGCAGGGAGATCAGGTGACATAGTATAGGACAGGGGTCCTGGATTAGCCCACCACCACCGGCAACTGGCCTCCTAGTGGGGCTGTCCTTCAGGAACCTTGGAAAAAACGATCTAGAGAAGAGAAGGCTGGGAAAGTGACTTCACACAGAACAAACTCCAAAAACAGGAAACAACCCAAGCAGAGTTGAACTCACGGCAAGCCAAACACACCAGTATACATCCAAAATGTCCAAAAGTATCCAGACACCACTTCGCTGTAGTGAACTCAACTACCGTAAGGAAGACACTGATGAAGACACGGGCATGAAGGCTGTGGAGCTACGGCAGCTGTTGTGACTGTGGTTCAGAATTAATGAACCAACATCGGCATGACTGACATGACTAAGGCTTTCGTGGTGGAATGCAATCAACCAAATCAAGCTCACAGGAAAATGCAATGTAGTGTAAATCCTTCTCGGAAGAGTAGAGGCTGTAACTGCAGCAAAGGAAGGGTTATTAATAAACTTTCTGTATAATAACCTTGATTTCAGAAGAAATGCTGGATGAGGTGGTGTCTGCATACTTTTGGACATAGTATATACATACATATATGTTTTTTTTTTGTTTTGTTTTTTTTAAATACATCCACCTGTTCTGACCTGGTATTGGTGTATCAGTATCACTGTCTGAGCTACTGTCCTCCACCGGCCCAAAGAAATCAAGGTTGAGCTGGGCGACTACGCCCCCTGCTGCTGGGTTGGAAGAACAATGGATAGCAAAGGCTGAAAGAGTGTGTACGCATATGTGTGTGTGTGTGTATATATAAATATATATATATATATATATATATATATATATATATATATAATATATATATTAAAAAAATAAAAAAATAAAAAAAATAAATATATATATATATATATCAAACATCAAATAACACCAGTGTTTCCTTGCATAGCAACATTACATGAAATTTTGTCAAAATATCTTTAGGGACTATTTTGCCACACAACGCCTTCAGTGTATCCCTCCACCAATTAATTTTATAAATACACAAATTATTATATATATATAAATTATTCTGACTGGGTACCATTTAATGTGTGCTGCTCTTATTGCTGCCTCTACCTTGAAGCAGCACCTTGTTGGAGACGTAGCTGGGCCTTATTCTCTAGGCTATATTAGCCATTATTAGGCCACTACCACACACCCCGCCAAAGTCATATCTGGTCAGCTGTGGCCATGTGGTCAGGAAGCAAACTCAAGCACAGTGTAGGTGTATCTAATAAAGTGGCCGGTGTCTTATTATACAACAACAACATCTGCCACCGGGGAGGTAGAAGAAGCATGGGGGATAAACAGCATGTTGAATGTGAAGAGGATAGAAAAGACAGTGAACAGCAAGACAGGACAGAAGAGGAGAAGAGCCTAATAATATAAAACTTTTTATTGAACTGATCCCGAGATCACGTTTAACACAAAAGTTGGACTGAAAAGAGTCATGCTTTAAATCTGAAAGAAGAGCAGAAGAAGGAGGAGGAGGAGGAGGAGAAGAACAGCAGAAAACCACACTAAAGTGCATCAGAGAGCAGATTCTTTAAGACAGGTCGGGGAGAAGAGTCACAGTCGTTCTTTTAGCGGAAAGAGAGAAGATCAACCACGAGTGAAGGATGAAGAAAGCCAGACAGAAGCACAGTACAGATCACAGAGTGTTTCTGAAGTAAAAACTGACGAGCCGAAGCATTTGACCTTCCTCTAAAGCTTCATGTCCAGAACACTGACCATCACAAAGAGCGTGACAGAGTCCACAACCCACTTCACAACCAAATCGGCAAATAAACACAGAATTTCTGAGGTAATCTTTTAACCAAAAACATAATAACAAAAGACGCCTAGCCTAGTTAGCGCAAAGCTAACGACGTCAGGGCCCAATCAGGAGATATACTGGGCCCTGAACCCTACTGCCAGGCTAGCAGGGGGCTAGTTAGCAGGACACTAAGGAAATCTCCCGCACAGATGCTAGCTTTGCACTGCTAGCGACACTATATGGACAAAAGTATTGGGACACCTTCTTATTTATGGCTTCTTCTGAAGTAAAGGGTATTAAAGAGAGTTTTTTTTTTTACTTTATTTTGGTGGAGGAGCATTGCTGTGAGGATTTGATTGCATAGTGAGGTTAGTGAGGTCAGGATGTTGGATGATCACCACCCCACCTCATCACCCCTTAACTCCTCAACTCATCCTGATAGTACTGGATGGAGCTCCCAACACAGTTCTTCCATTGCTCCACAGCTCAATGCTGGGGGGTGGGGGTGGGGGTCTTTATACCCCTCTAGCCCACGCCTGGCATTATTAGGCAGCATGGTGCCAGTAGGTTCATGTATATGTGTCTATCTGCTCCATTTCTCTACAGGGATTAGACAAGGTGTGCGTGTGCATTTGCACATCTGTGTCAGGTGCGACCTAAAAGTAGCCGAATGTATTCATTAGACGGGGTGTCCGCAAACATTTGGACATATAGTGTACGGTAGCAATCTTGAGAGAAGCATCGCTTCTACTTTCATGTTTTGCTGCTTTCTGTTGGTAGACTCCATGTCCATGTTTAACGGGACATTAGTGACCGTTTGTACGCCCATGTCTTGTTGACACCAAACGTACACGGGGTTCCCACCAGTAATGGCTTTCTATTGGTCAAAAACCCTGATACTTTAGCATTAGCATTAATTAGCATTACAAGCTATCACCATGATGGGGCACTTGGTAATTAAATACATAAGTACTTTTTTATTGTTATTATTATTTACACACTGCCCTTCAAAAGTTTGGGGACACATTAAATTTTAAGCAGACTGTTTCTGAGAGACCGATCGCACGTGTAAATATGTGCAACGGAAGTGTTGGCGGCAGTGCTAGCTTGGAGACAAACCCAAAGTCCATCCCAAGAAAAACAAACAAAACACAACACTGCTCAATGACTGGTAATCAGACCCATCAGAGAACTGACTGGACGTGGTCCTAATAGGGGTCCTAATATTCTAATTGAGCACCTTAGATTGGCATGTGAGACCCCGTGACCCTGCTGAACTACATACAACAGCCCAGGTGAAGCAGGACGACAAGGGCAAATTGTGCTTTTTTTTTTTTACATATGCAGGTGGTCTTGTAGGTGGTCCTGTAGGTGGTTTGAAAACCGCAAGTTAGGGGGCTGATAATGAGCGTGTGGAGGCATGGCTTAGTTGCAGGCCTGCAGAGAAGAGCAGCTAATCTGAGGTTTTGCCGCTTCATGTATGGCCACTGTGACCAGCGGGAGTGCTGACATTCGGAAGGTCGCCACCCGCAGCTGTGTGATAGAAAAGACGAGGCGTCTCGATTTCCTTCATCAACTGAGGCGGCGTTAGAGATGCAGCAGAACTGAAGTAACCTCTAGGGGGCGCACTAGCCAGATGTTTTATTTTAAAGCAAGGGACAAATCCCTTGCTGTACCCAAATGCTACAAGGAGTAGCAAAAATGCCCCACAGCGCCTCCCACTGGCTGATGCATGGGATGCTGGATCAACTGTGTTGAACAATAAAGTGCAATGTTGACGTATTTCCAAACGGTAGGGTCTGCGGTCCTAACGTGTGGGTTGGGCATTATGTTATCTAAAACTGGTAAATTGGGCTTTTAAAAAAAAGTAAAGTGGTGGAATGAACTGGGAGCATTAGAGTTGTTAGGATACCAATTACCTGAGCCAACATTGCACATTGTGCAAAATCTGCCAGTCATCTATTGGTCAGGGTTTGTGAGCATATAGCTTGTGAGCTTATCAATAAAAATAAATAAATAAATAAATAAATAAATAAATAAATAAATAAATAAATAAAAGGTCCCCAAAATGCTGAGAGGCAGTTAATACTGAGGTGTTTTAAACTCCTCTAGTGCAGATTAATATTAATACACTAGATTTAATACTGGTATGGGCCAATATCAGCAGAAAACGCTGGATCAGATATTCAGAAACGTCCGGTGTGGTAGTCGAGTGTTTGAGAAGGTTCAGCATCAGAACCTCAGTTTAAATGATGATCTTGAACAGAAACATTTTTTTAAAAGATTTGTATCCCTCAATAATCAATCATTCAATATCGTTATGAGTGTCGCAAATGAAAAGCTGGTATCGTGACGTCTCTAAGGCCTACCGTCAGCACACCAAGCCCGATTCGGTTCAGTTCCATGGCTTTACATGGGTCCCTACTGAACAGAAACCTCCACAGCTTTCAGTGCAGCTGGGAATAAAACTACGGAGATGCTTTGGCTTCGGGATCCTGGCTGTTCTTTACTGATGAAATTGATGATGACTGGCTGCTGCTGTTTTGCATATTTGAGCAGAAGACCTTCGCAGTCGCAGTCGTGTCTTCAGGTCGAACCAATGAGGTAGTGCAGATCAGGGCACAGTAAAGAGACAACCAGAGAAGAGGAGAGATATGCTGGGAGAGACTGGAATTCCACAGTGCAGGAGTACAAGAAAACAGGAGTAAACCAAGTGGAAGGGTGGGGGTGTGTGGGGTGGGTCAGGGGATTAGAGGTAAGAGGAGAAACAGCAGGCTTGTGCAGATTCCTCAAATAACTTCCTTTCCTCTGACTGCAGTGACCACTGTAGAGACTGGAGGACTGTGGTGGGTGATTGAGAGACTAGGGATTCCCAACCAGAGGTGCTTGTATTCCATCATCATTATTATTCTAAGCATTACTATTGTAATATGCTCTGATTAAAAAAAAATCATGATGTATGTATAATTGGGAAAATTAGGTTTCCCACGGATCTGTGGGATCAAGACTGACCCAAACATTAGCCATCATTCAAAGCTTGATTTTGGGTCAGGATTTTTTTTGGAATGTTGTAGTTTTTAATCTGCTACTTTAACGCCTACGATTTAGGATTTAGGCTCACCCGGGTTTGATGTAGATGAAGGGGTAATTTAAAGACCCCACAATTAATCCCATAATTCTGTTGGGAACCACTGGACTTCAGCATCACAGCAAACCCTTCAGTGCTCCAGTCCATACTCTACAGAGGAGAGGAGGGAAGTGCAGAAAGCACCAGTAGAGGGCTGAAACTCTGCAGTTTCTAAGGACCTAGGTCCATGGGTAGAGGAGAGGACAAACTGGGTGGGGGAGAGGGGGAAAAAAAGGGCGAGAGACAAAGAAAAGGCAGGGAGGGAAAAAAAGAGAGAGAAAAGGATGCAGAGGCAAAGTGAGAGGCTGGAGTTTCAGGAGTAGGATTTCTGGCGAGAGTGGCGGAGAGCTCGGTCTTGTGTTACAGAGAAAGAAGCTCTGCGCTGAGACGTACCGTCCTCCCTGCTGCTCAATGAGGACGCCACCTGCTGGACGCAAGCAGAAAACACACGCTTGATGGGTAAACTGTAGCTAAATTGACAGCCCCAGTCAATTATTCCCATTTGTCTTATTATTAAATTTATTTTTAAGAATTTTCCAGTTTAATATCACATTTAAAAGTATCATTTTTTATTATTATTAAAAGTACATACAGGGCAAAAAACAAACACAAATGTATGAAGTCCCCATTACTTTTATTTTACAGTAAGAGACAGTATAATTAAAACTGGCAACTAATAGGTTCTACGTTATTGATTTTTTTTCTTTTTAAATCAATTTTAATGACTTAATCATGAAAGCTGCTATTATTAATTTTAGTCTTTCAGTATGGGTTATACATTATCGTAGTGCATCTCCTTAATAATATCTAAAATGGGCTTGACGTTTCCTCTCATTCTTACCAGTGTGCATAAAGTGGACCTGCCCTGGCCTGGTGAAGATGGTGTTAAAGGGGCAGGAGAGGTTGGGGAAGGTTTCACAGGATCTTTGGTAGGTTCAAGCAGTCCCTAAATAAAAGACAAGTGGGTGGGTGAGTGAGTGGCAAAGCAAGTGGTTGTATTACATACATCACAGTCCATATTCACACTAATCTCTTTTAGCATCTATGTGTTAATGATTTATACTCATTAACACACAGACGGACTTCTTGCTTCTAATCTAAGGTCAGAAAGCTTGTGCTGCTTGAGTTCAACAGGGTGCAAATAGCAATAAAAGCAGGTGTGCAGTTCTTCATGTACTTAATATTAACCAGGTTTATGATGCTGTCAGTGTTTCAGACTTCTTAGATTTCGATTAGCTGAGGGTTTGAGTAGGCGATGCCACAGTGGACATTTAACACTGGCTCAACGATTCACTCACCAGGCCTGAAGCAAACATAGGCACGATCATTGGTCGCTTCTTCTGACCAGTGAACAACTGCAAAGACGATAAAACAACATCCAATTAAACAAGAACATTCAATGCAATCAAATCCTCACAGCAATGCTCCTCCAAAATCTAGTAGAAAGTAGAGACTCTTCTCTGGACAGTACTCCAACAGAAACACAAGAAACACAACAATCACAAGAAACACTGAATAATAGGCAGGTGTCCCAATACTTTTGTCCATATAGCGTACAAATACATATCTGCAATAGGTGCAGAAAGGCCAAAAAAACCTGGTAAACTCACAATATTGCGGATTCCCAGGCAGTCCAGCAGAATCCTGTTGCTGCGTGAGCCGACCCACTGGACCTTAAGGCCATGGGCGCTGTGTGTGTCCAGCAGGTGGCACCACATGGCTGCAGCCTCCCTGAAACGGCACACAGGGAAATGGAGAAGAGAAGCAGCAGCATGGCTGTGTTCCAATCTCTGCACTCACAAACTGATGAGACAGTCTCACTAGCTGCCCTGAGAAGCCCCCCCCCCCCCCCAGACTTCACTACAGAACGTGGCGATACTGAGCATGTCATGAGCAACCAGGATGGGATCCTTACCCCTGAACAGGGTGGCTGCTGTTCGCTCCAGGGTCCTGGGGCTCCAGGAGGGTCTGTAAAGTCACAACCTCTGTGACTTCAGACGTGACCTCAGAGGGGAAGAAAGTGCTCTGGAGGAGATGCTGCACTTTACAGCTCAACCCAGCCTGAGAAAGAACAAGAGGTAAGGGGTGGGTGCGGGTTAGGCTGAACGCTAAAGCTGTGGAACGAGCTCAGTGTGATCCGATTTAAACAAAAGAAAATGCAAAATAATACATTTTTGTCGACTCACCGACACGTCGTCATTCTGGAGACCGTCACAAGAGGGCGCTATGCTCGGCTGTTCCTCGACGAACGCCGCCCACGAGTCCTGCTGGCTCTCGCGCTCCTCCTGCAGCCCGAACGCAACCCATCTGTCGTCCACACTGCCGGCCAAACCTCCAAACGGAGCCGAACTAAAATCTGCAAAGCTGTCGCTTGGAGGAAGCGCCGAACACCACGTTCCTTCGGCGTTGTCGTCGTTAGCCTCTTCTCGCTCTTCCTCAGGTAGCTCCTCATCCTCCTTCCAGTCCTTCAGGGTGTCCGTCTCCCCAAAATCAGTGTCGGTGGAGCAGCCGGATAGTGCAGTGACAAAGTCAGCAAATCCTTCTTGCGTTGCCGATTCAGTCCGGCTGAAGTCCGCAACGCCAACAGCGTCCTCGTCCATCTCCACCGTGCCCTTAACCTCCCTTGAAACCTTATCCGCCTCCGTGTCGGGCACTATCTTCACAGTGAGGTCTGTCGTAGTCCCACAAAGCTCCTTGCCAGGTACCTCTACCTCTGATTCAGTCCAATCCCCAAAATCATCAGACCCGCTTTCAGGCACAGCTTCACCAGAAGCTCCCTGAAGACCAGTGGACACGTCTTCGTGTTCCTGCTGTTCCTTCCGTTCATCAATACTTTGATCCCCGTCTGTTTTATTGGAGCTAATCTCCTGGAATTGAGTTGCCACCTCATCCACCACAGTTCCTCCAGACTCAGACACTTCTTTCCTGGAGATCTGGGACGCAGCGGAGGGTGGGTTAGGACCATTGGAAGATTCCGCTCTAGACTGAAGGCCAGTCTCTGTGGAGACCCCAAGCGCCGTACCTACGTTAAGCTGGCTTGGTCCATTACTAAGGGAGCGTCCTCCACCATCCATGCCGAGGTCCCTTTCCTCTGTACTGCTGACCCCAAAGTCCTGAAGCACAGAAGTGCTAGCTGGTCTGTGTTGACCTGCGCTGGAGACCACAGACGGCGCCCCGTTGAGGTCAGATGGTGGAACACCATTGCTAATTTCGGACAGCTCGTCTACACTAACATTGGTCTCGCTCACCGAAGGCTTGGAGTACATCTGATTATCCGCCAGCGCTTCCGTCTCTTCGGATGCCGCGTTTTTCCCTGATGAAGAGACGTCCTGTACGGGTGTGGTGATGTGCAGGTCAGGTGGGGAGCTCTCTGCCGCATGTGATTGGCTGCAAGTGGTGGCTGTGTTAAACTCTGAGAAACTGAAGCTGGAGGACACGCCACTGCAGTAACCTCCGAAGGCGCCGAACTCGTCCTCGTCTTCCTCCTCTCCACCCTCGTCCAGCGGAGGAGGGGAGGAGGAGTAAAGGCGGACCACGTCAGGTTCCATGCTCCTCTAGCGCGGCCTGGAGGACACATGCACGTAGACCTGAAAGAGAAACAGAGGGAGATTCGGGGGAAGATTCGGATTCTTTGACCAAGCCCAGACGCTCCTGAAGGCCTTCGTTACAGGTTTGTTAAGCTCTGCTAAACTCGGCAGGGTGGGGGAACCTCCAGGTCCAGGATTGGGCACCTTCCCTCGACTTCGCTAGATGAGTCAATAAGAGCATGTTTACAACCTGCCACTCTTAGACATGCCATTATCTGACGACCCTGAGACAGCTTTTGTTGCTTAAGTCAGTAAGGAAGCAATGAGACACTAACATATCATGGACAGCTGTACACATGCATTTCTGGACAAGCTGAGAGAGCTGCAGAAGCTTGATCTGAAGGTGTAGCAGCATGTGGGCTGAGGCGGTAGAGTAACACTACAGGATTTTACACTCTATGGGTTACACAGAGTCACACAGCAGTTCTGGAGAGAGGTTCTCCTCCTCCTGCAGCTCCACCATCAAAGCTCATATACACACACAGCTGCTGACGGCTTCTGGTCGATCAATTGCGGCTGACTCAGGATGTGATGAGTTAGCAGTGCTGCGGAATTGAGCGACCCCCTACTCAGCAACTGGGACGTTTTTTGATCTGCCGGGTCTTTAAAAACGTCCATCCAGGGCTTCCTGGACATGCCGACTCACCTGAATTGTGACGGCGGTCTCTAAGGCGGACATGAAGACTGGGGCTGGTGACACAGGCAGGTTTAGGAGAGGACACTACTGATGAGCGATGCTCGACGCCTGGCTTTTAATTCATTTAAACGACGGCTACAGGAAGTGGAGACGTGTGATGGTGATGCCCGACCCAGTCTTGGTACTCTCTTCCAAAAGTACCCTATCCATACAACATCCTGACCTCACTAGCGCTCTTGTTGCTGAATGCAATCAAATCCTCACAGCAATGCTCCTTACAAAATCTATGGACAGTAGAGACAGGTACTCCAACAAAAGCAGGATAAGCTCTTGTCAGAAACAATTAATAAGGAGCAGGTGTCCCAATACTTTTGTCAATACAGTGTACCTCGCCGTAAGTTCTCCAGCCGCTGTCGCCGCTGCACATGCATCCTTTGCCGCCATTCTTTCTCCAGGTGTCAGTAGCTCCTCCTTTTCCGTTTATTTATTTTTGCATTGCATTGTGGGATAATCGTGTCCATCGTAACCACTCTCCTCCTGCACTATTTGAGGTGTAGTCAGGTGGAGCAGAGGGGTTGGTTTCCGTTTCAGTTTTAATAGTGTTTGTCTGTGAGCACAAAGACACAGATAGAGTTCCCCCATGATCAGTTTACTGTGTGTGTGTGTGTGTGTGTGTGTGTGTGTGTGTGTGTGTGTGTGTGTGTTGTAGTAAAACCAGGTCTAAACCTACAGAAAAAATTATTATTTTTCTTTTTTACTGATTATGGCTTTGATTAGACTTTCTTTCTAATCCTAATGACAGATATCTACCATATCTAACACCTACAGGACAGCGTTATTACATACACAGAGATAAAGGCAGAGACGGAGATTAAAGCAGAAGAAGAGACGGAGGTGAAGGCAGAGACAGAGATGGACACAGATGAAGGCAGAGGCACAGACGGAGATGAAGGCAGAGACAGAGACGGACACAGATGAAGGCAGAGACAGAGACGGAGATGAAGGCAGAGACAGAGACGGAGATGGAGGCAGAGACAGAGACGGAGATGAAGGCAGAGACAGAGACGGAGATGAAGGCAGAGACAGAGACGGAGACGAAGGCGGAGACAGAGACGAAGGCGGAGACAGAGACGAAGGCGGAGACGGAGACAGATGAAGGCAGAGACGGAGACAGATGAAGGCAGAGACGGAGACAGATGAAGGCAGAGACGGAGACAGATGAAGGCAGAGACGGAGACAGAGACAGATGAAGGCAGAGATGGAGACAGAGATGAAGGCAGAGATGGAGACAGAGATGAAGGCAGAGACGGAGACAGAGATGGAGACAGAGACGGAGACAGAGATGGAGACAGAGACGGAGACAGATGAAGGCAGAGGCACAGACAGAGACAGATGAAGGCAGAGACACAGACAGAGACAGATGAAGGCAGAGACACAGACAGAGACAGATGAAGGCAGAGACACAGACAGAGACAGATGAAGGCAGAGACACAGACAGAGACAGATGAAGGCAGAGACACAGACAGAGACAGATGAAGGCAGAGACACAGACAGAGACAGATGAAGGCAGAGACACAGACAGAGACAGATGAAGGCAGAGACACAGACAGAGACAGATGAAGGCAGAGACAGAGACAGATGAAGGCAGAGGCACAGACAGAGACAGAGATGAAGGCGGAGGCGAAGGCAGAGGCACAGACGGAGACGGAGTCAGAGATGAAGGCAGAGGCACAGACGGAGACGAAGGCGGAGGTGAAGGCACAGATGGAGGCGGACGCAGAGGCACAGACGGAGGCGAAGGCACAGACTTCATAAACGGGCAGCAGTTTCCCCCTGCTGTGCCCTGGCTGTTTCCCAGCTGTAGGTAAGTAACTAACCTACAGCTAAAGGGTTTGGACTCAGGCGTGATCTACTGTGGCTTTCTGTGGCCTCCAGAGGACTAGAGGTGGAGACTTCAGGTCCAGAAAGTAAAAATCCGTCCCAGGATTTAGTTCCAACAGCCTGGGCAGCTCTGCTCCACCTGACTACACCTCAAATAGTGCAGGAGGAAGCCCTCGCTGTCAACAGAACACCAGGTCAAGACTCAGGGTTCGTCCCAATCGCATTCTAATGAGTGATACCAGCCAGGTGAGTACAGATAAGTGCTGAAGTGGAGTATCCTCTAATACCCACGATGCACACCACTCAGAAGGGGACGACTTCTCGAGAGTGGTTACGATGGACACCATTATCCCACAATGCAATGCACAAATTTTAAACACGGAAAGGGCTACTGACAAAAGTATTGGGACACCTGCTCCTCATTAATTGTTTCTGAAAAGAGCTCGCCCTGCTTCTGTTGGAGTACCTGTCTCTACTGTCCATAGAATTTGTAGGGAGCATTGCTGTGAGGATTTGATTGCATTCAGCAACAAGAGCTTTGCTGAGGTAAGGATGTTGGGCGGAGCTTCACTACACTCAGAGGCCAGCAGAGGCGCTAGACCTGTGAGTGCACTTACTACCAAGTGTACGAGCGCGCAGAACGCTAGCCTGCCGATTGGGACACAGCCCCTGGCTCTCTCATTAACTCACTCGTTAGCCACAACACCGAAGTGAAATACACATACAAGCGCAGGCATCCACACTTTCCCTCTGGACACCTGTCTACCTGGACATGGTCTCAGGTGATACCCACAGCTGTCAGGCTCAGTATTCTCACCTACCCGCCGTGTGGGGCTAGCTAGCCTGCTAGCCAGGTAGCGCTAGCTAGCTGTGTCTGTGGCAGCAGAGGCAGCAGAGACCGCCTGTCCAAATAACCGCGAGCTCGTCTTACCTTCATCTATCCCCTGAAGTAAATCATGACGACCGAGGGTCAGTCTATAATTCTGGAGGGTCAACGCTCCTCACTCCGGGGTCGTTACGGCCCGCCTGTCCGCGCTCAGCTCCCACCCGCTTCCCCACATGCCCCGCCTCCCGCTGCGCGCTGATTGGCCCCTACTTCAGACTCACAGGCGGGCTGCTGATTGGTCGCTTAAGACGTCGTTCACAGCCACACTAGTCTGGATGCTCCTGAACCGCTTTTATTTATAACAGGAACGTTTTTTTTTTTACGTTTTGGTAACGTTTATTTGTTTATAATTATATAACTGAAGATGGGATTTTCATATTTGGTAAGCATATAAAAAATATAAAAAATATATTAGTAAAAAATCTGAAACCTGTCCACTTTAAATATATAAGATTACATTAGATTAGATTCAATGTATGTATGTATATATATTACAGTGTAAATTATTTATTGTAAAAAAAAAATTTGTAACTGAGTGTCTTGCTATCCCTTTCTGTTGTTACACTGGGAATTTCCCCGCTGCAGGACTAATAAAGGACTATCTTATCTTATAATGTGTGTGTGTGTGTGTGTGTGTGTGTGTGTGTGTGTGTGTGTGTGTGTGTGTGTGTGTGTGTGGTGCGGAGGTGGCAGCCTGTTGCTGTAGCTGTTTTTGATTGCTTGTTTTACTTCTATTATTTATATTGTGTGTATATTGGTAATTTATCTACATTTTTGCATCTGAGTGTCTTGCTATCCCTTTGCTGCTGTGACACTGAGAATTTCCCCATGGTGGGACTAATAAAGGATTATATAATCTTATCTTATCTTAGAATGTATGTATAGACAGAATGTGGGATATGGCATAAGGGTATGGTATATAGTATTATTTACATTTACATATTGTGCATGCAGTGGTATATATATATATATAATAAGGGTGAGGTATATAAAATAAAATCAGGGAGAGAAAAGCAATGATTGCACAGCATATATTGAAAGGTGTAACAGTAACTACAGATATGAATACTGCAAAATGAACAGAATTGCAAATATAAATAGAACTGTATGGGTATAAAACCACTATATATATAAACATATATATATGATATATATATATATATATATTCATATATATATGTTCATATATATATATATATATATATATATATATATATATATATATATGAACCATTTCTTTAAACGTTTCCACAACATTCATATTTTTCTAACTGTGTAATAAACGTTCTAATAACTTTGCTATTTTGCTTTTTTTATATAAAAAAAAATCCCAACATTTTTATGACGTTCTCTGTTAGCTGGAAATGTTTACCCTTCGCAAATTATTATAAATATATATATATATATTTTTTTAATTATGTTGCCATGCATTAGCTGCATTTTAGGGGCAGTGGTGGCTCAGCGGTTAGAGCGCCGGGATATCGATAACAGGGTTGTGGGTTCGATTCCCGGGCTCGGCAAGCTGCCACTGTTGGGCCCTTGAGCAAGGCCCTTTACCCTCTCTGCTCCCCGGGCGCTGGAGTTGGTTGCCCACCGCTCTGGGTGTGTGTGTGTACTCACTGCCCCTAACACGTGTGTGTGTGTGAGTGTGTGTTCACTACCAGATGGGTTAAATGCGGAGGACACATTTCGCTGTACAGTCCACACTGTACAGTGACAAATACGTGCACCTTTATCCTTTATCCTTTTTTTCTAAATACGGATAATACTGATAAATTAAATATAGTCTCAAATGATCTGTTTCGGTAATAAGGAATAAATAAGTCTTTTTTTATCTTTACCACGAATCAAAATATTAAAATAAATTATTATTATTATTTCTCCACGTCTTCACGTTTTAATCTCATTTTCAGCGGAGAGCCAATCACAGCGCAGCAGACTTTACTAGCCAGGCGTTTGTCCCACCCGTATCTTGACAAAACCCGCCCCTCCTGCGCTAGGATTGGCTAGAAGTTCAAGCTCAAGGTGACCTCTGATTGGACAGTTGGGAAGTAGGTCACGCCACCGTAGAAAGAACGGAAACAGCGGCTGCGTCCAAAACCGCATTTATTAGTAACACTAGATGATGGAGGACTGCAGTGTTTAGTCTGGGACTAAATTAAAGTTGTATTCAATAATTAAAACTTTTGGCTGATGGAAGTCTTAATTGTGGGGAGATTTGCATGTTTGGTTGGTAGAGTTTATTTAATAAATGTACCTCTGATTATGTTTTACCAATCAGGAATGCGGGAAACTACCCAATCACAGCACAGGGGGCGGGGTTTGTCTGAATACGAGTGCAGCTTCAGTTATCGGGGATTTACCGCCACCTGCTGGTAGAGGCTGATTTTACACCACGCTGCCACTTTATTGCTGAGGAGAATAGTTTGGTGTGTTTTTTTTTGTTGTGATGTTCCACAATAATTCAAGCACTGCATCATTCAGAGTAGGTTTATTTCAGCATATTTTCATATTTTAAGAATTACCATACCCACACCACAACCCCAAATATCATAGCATGATAGAGTTTCCCATAAAACCCACGTAAAAACATCTAAACCCCACGTAAAAACATCTAAACCCCCTTTATTGGAATAATGTTGTTTTCCTTTCCTCTGATTAATTTCTCAAGACAGTCTTATCATGTTCAGCCTCATCAGCAAGCTCCTTCTTCAAATCATCCACCACCTGCTTTGCTCTTGCAAACTTCCTCTCTCTTTCCTCAGGAGTCGTACATCTTGGTTGGAGGAGATTAATTTTGGGAAGTTTGCAGGCTTCCACAGCTTCAATAAGCCTTCTTCTTGGAACCTCTAAGGCTTTGCGAGTGTCAGGCAAGTAAAAGGCCAGGCTTGCATGATCCCACACGTAAAATATAGAATTTGCAAGAGGTTGCACCTCAACTCTAGCTTCCTCCATGTTTACTGAAAGGCTGAACTGAAGAGCATCGGAAACGGCCTGCGCATGCCAGATAATGTTCCCATCCTGATAACTGGCAAATTCGCTGTCTTCAAGAAGTGGAAGTTCTCCAAATTCGCTCCTCACCCTCTGGTCATCTTCAGGACTATGAACCAGCACACTATACAAAATCTCCTGTTTGTAGAACATGGTGCTCATCACCCTGAGAACAGGTTCTTCTCCTCCACAGTGCTGCTCCTGGTACAATTCCATCAGCTCGGCCAGGGGAAAGACAAAGCGGTAGTTACCGTAGCGGGACTCAGGCTGGAACGCTGGCGAGTTGGTGAACTTGTGCAGGAATAGCTCGTGACCTTCACTTTGCTCTTGTGGTTGATTTGGGAAGATCTTCTGCATGTAGCGACCCTCTGCAGAGTTGATCTCTACTCTTCTTGGATATTTAATGACCACCATGAGACTGGACTAGAATTAGGGGCTTTAAATCTCTCAGACTCTAAGATCATTCGCAGTGGTCTTTCATCAGTGGCATGGGCCACACTCGAGACATGAAACTCAACAGGAGCTGGATATGCTGGCATATCTTTGACCAAGTAATCCAGTATCTTTGGTTTCTCGGGATAATCTCTCGACATCAATTTGTTGATGCCTGTCTGGCCCAACTGCCGTACCTTCGTCCATATTGTAGAATCTTCCAAGATGTGTTTCTTCAGGCCTTCTACGCTCACATGCTTCCCCAGCACTGAGATCTCAGTCATTCCACGTGAATTGCTTTTTACGTTAAATACCACCTACAAAAAAAAACAACAACAACATTGGCTGACCTCACAGATCCAGCAAACTAGACGGAGGCAGTGCTGTAGGCTGTAACACTAAAGCTGAAGAACTTCCTTCCAAAAAAGGCCCAAAACACATTATTAGTGATGGTCAGGTCATGTGCACTGACTCAACGACCCCACCCTCCACTACGACGACTTCAACAGTGCTGCAACCAGGTTACGCAATGCAGATGCCGCCTAGTTACCAGTTGCCACCCAACCGCCCCCAGAATACATATGCAGTGTATCTCATTTTTCTGTAGGAGTCATGTTTATCATAGGTTGATGACCTTACCTCAGGTGGAGAGGCAGTTTCGTCTGCAGTTGCCATTTTTAGCCTGTGGTTCAACAACCCAGCAAACACAGTCCTCAGCTGACTGCTCACAACCAAATGACCAGCTGAGCACAAACACTGAGTATTTGACGGACTTCCGCAGGGCGAGGTCTGAAAGGACTGCAGGAATGGAAAGTGAAACCGGGTCGCTTGGAGAGGTGCTGATGGTAATCTGTAAATCTTTGAGCCGGTGTTTTTTTTCATTCACAAATCCACCGTAAAAGCAACATTAGAGGGTTACTTAGGGAAGGTAAAACAACAGGGTGGAGGCCCTGAGTAGTCCAGCGGTTCGAATTCGCTGGTTCGAATCCCGGTCATGCTGCCATCCATCAGCAGCCGGGGCCCCAGGAGAGCGCACTCTCAAGGGTGGATGGACGGTGCTCTCTCCCCACATCGTTCCTGGACGATGCATCAAAGCCGGGTATACGGTGCTTCCCTCCAGGCAAGTTGGTTGCCCAGTGATGTTGCATTGGCTGCACAGTGTTGCATATATCTTTGAACACTTCAACACCAAGGCCTCTTAATGTCCTGTTAGTGATCATGATGGACTACAGCTGGTAGCTTCCCTGAACCACATAAAAAATGAGTACTCACTGGATTGACCAACACTCAGTACAATGGGAGCTCAGTGCAGATCTGAGAGCACCGGAACTGTTAAACATGGCGGTGGTAGCATCAGGCGCTGGAGCCACTTATCATTGTTGCCAGTGGAAGTGGTTTCAGTGGTACTATTACACTGCAGACTGTGAGGACACGATGAACAGCACCACACTTCACACAGAAATCCTGGATTTAATCTCTTTTATTTTATTATCACATATGTGCAGAGTTTAAAAGAAACAAAGAAGCAAGAAACATGAGTTATTAATAATATCCCATCCCAAAAAGAGTTATATTATAGTATTATTATTATTATTATTATATACCCTAAAATACATCAAATGAAAATGACAGAAGACACATTTAGAGCCTGATAATCATGATGATAATAATTATAATAATAATAATTGCTATTAAAATGTTCCCAACTGTAAACTAAGCAGAACATAATGCAGTTTATCATAAAATTCATAAAAAGTAAAAAATCATTATAGAATTATATAACAGTCATCACAACAGAGCTGATTATAACATGATTATAAGGCATAAAGATTCAAGATAACTCAGTTAAGATCGTCAATTCAGACCAAATTCCTAAAAATTTCTATAAAATAAAATTGAAGAATTTAAGAAGTTCTGAAAGAACAGCTAAACATGGCCTTGGACCTGTCTACGATATGTCTAATTATGCTCTAAAATGGATCGCATATAATGTCATCAGAGCCAAAAAGAAATAACAAATGATCTATAATTATTACTCCATATCCATCTTCTCCCACTGACCCCTTTCACGTCCACCCATTCTGGCTCTGCTATACTGGTGCACAGGCACAGACCGTAGTGCATCTGCTGCTGCACTGAATCCATGCTTCTAACATAGCTAACAAGCACTGGAAGTGTACATACCCCACCAGCGTAGCGGCAGTAACTGGAGGCCTAAATGACCCCACGACCTTCTTAAACCGGGTGGAGGAGGAAGAGGTGGAGGAGTAATCTCTAATTGACTTGATCACATGCTTTCTGATCCTGGGTGGACACTGGAGTGCTCTGAAAAGGCTCTGGGCCTTTTCAAGTCAAGCGGCCTTCATAAACAACATATCTTGCCAGAGACCAGGCTGTAGTGGGACTAGACTGTGTTGAAAGTACAAAAATAACATGTAATTAGTTGTTTGATGGGACTTTGGACCTGTGGAACATGTGGCAAGACCTCTTATATGGTACTCATTTCCTCGTCCGATTCTTTTTCACATTTCACATCAGCCAGCTCATCTCCTAGCATCGTTTTCAAGCCGTCTACCTCTTTCTCTGCAGCTCTGAAGCAGGATTCAGGATCATTGGTCTTGAAGAGGGCAATCTCGTGCAGTCTGCAGGCCTCGAGAGCCTTTATGAGCCTTTGTTTAGGGACTTTCAGGGCCTTTTCAGGAGGCAAATGAAAAGCCAGGCAGACCTGATCCCACACATAGTATGTGGAGCCCCACAGATATGTCGCTACTGACTGCGATTTATCTGGGATTTCTGAAAGGGTAAAGCTGAGGGCAGACGCGGTGGCTTGTGCACGCCAGACAATCTGCTTGTCGACATAACGAACAAATTCACTGCTTTGAAGAAGCGGGTACTTGCTGAACTTCTCATTGTCTTCAGGACTATGAATCAGCACAGCATAAACAATCTCCTGCTTGTAGAACATGGTCTTGAAGACCCTGAGAACGGGCTCTTTCCCTCCACAGTTCTGCTGCTGGTACAGTTCCATCAGCTCAGCCAGGGGAAAGGTAAAGCGGTAGTTACCGTACTGGGATTTGTTGGTTTGGAACACAGGCGAGGTGGTGAACTTCTCCAGGAAGGGCCTCTGAATCTTCTCGTTTTGCGAGTAGAGTTTCTCCGCAGACATGATCTCCTCCTCACCAATTTTCAAGGTCCACCACGAGACCACAGAGCGAGGGGGTTTGATCTCCTCTGACTTCAGGATCTCTTGGAATGGTCCGAGGTCAGTGGCATGGGCCACACTTGAGACATGAAACTCGACAGGAGTTGGATATGCTGGCATATCTTCAACCAAGTAATCCAGTATCCTTGGTTTCTGAGGTCGCATCTTGGATTCAAAATTGTGGGTGTCGCACCGACCCAACCCGCAAATCTTCGGCCATATTGTAGAATCTTGCTCTATGCTGGTTCTCAGGTCCTGAATGCTTACATGCCTCCCCTCCACTGAGAGCTCGGTCATTCTACGAGAATTAAGCCCTGCATTGATCTTGATCTGTAAAGACAGACGATTTTTTTGTTATTTTTTTAATTTGGTTTCTTCAAATCTCAAAAAAACAAAAGTTACATCTTAAATTACTTGAGATCTCAATTGAACAAATACATAAATAAATAACATATGTTTGTGGTCAGTAGCTTCTTACCTCCGATTTAAAAGCAGGTTTGACCTCAAAAACTGCCATTTTTTACTCCCAAGGTTCCAAATACCCAGCACAGTCCAACCTGATGACTGATCACAAGCAGAAAACATCCACCCACAGAGGATATCCTTTTTTCAGAGAAATAATTCTAAGGAAATGAAACTAAGGGAGGCGGTCCTGACATGTTCATAAATGGACGTCATAAAACGATGCACAGCCAAACGATGCACAAGGCCAGTGTGGGACATGCTGTTAGAAGAAGCTAAGAAATGCCTCACATGTTTGTGCTCACCACTTCCAATTAATACAATCAAATTAATAAAAAATTAAAATTACAAATAAAATGTGACTGTCCAAATACTTCTGACAGGGTAAGTTTCAGTAAACAGACCCTGTGCAAGACATCCCCCCATCCCTCCCTCCCTCCCTCCACACACACACACACACACACACACACACACACACACACACACACACACACACACTATAAATAAATGCACAGCTTTGTTTTTTTAAGCAGTTTATTATCCAAAAAGGACATCGGAAAACAACTCCAACATTACGTACAGTGCCGATTTAAGGAGCGTGAGACGCCTCGTTGAGCTCAGTGTGCAAACTACGGCTTCAAATGTCACCAAGGTTGAAGATGTGAAAAGCATTTTTTAAGACCAGTGTGCAAACTCCATCATTATTAATTATGAGGTTGTCCAGCAGGGGGCGCTGTTCAATTTGAGCTTCTTTTTTTTTTTTTGGTAAAGCCTTAAAGCCATGGCTGAACCAACGGAAATAAAAGGTGGGTCAGGAGCTCGGACAAAACTGTAGGCCTCAATGAAGTCATTAATGCGTGCTATGCTAACCAGACTGCTCGGTGTTAGCTAAAGTGCAAAACAGCTGCTAAGTGCTAATAGTGCTAAATCGCTAACTCCTGAAGGACACCTCCCACCCTCATCATTAGAGGAATATCCGGTGAGCAAGGTTACAGTGAGGTGCCAAATAAGGGTGTACTATTTGGTCCTGCTGCAATAGGAGACCATCCCACCATCCATGCTAATCCAGTGCTTTACCAATAGCAGTAAAAAGAGTAATGGCCTAGAAAATGAAAATGCTCTTTTTGGGCTGGAATTGGTCTCAACAGCATTTATTCATGTTTAAGAGTTGACCTTTTAGTCTCACGATGCACCACAGCTCTTCAAATCCAGACCCTGAATCCAGGTTCCAGTCCTGGACTGTGTAATCACTGCTGGGTGTGGCAGAAGGTGGCTAATCAATTCCATTAGAAGTTTGATTAAACAGCTAAAATCTGAGCAGACACTGGATTGAAGGCTGGATTTAAGGCCCTGTGTGCGATATGCAGAGCCTGAGCAAGACTGCGACAAGAAAGCAATGGGTGAAGGCACTGAAACGTGGTGTACAGTACAGGAGTAAGGCAGTGAAGCACCAATAACAAGGGCTTGAAATCAGACAGGACACGCCTACATTATTAAAAAGGGGAGGGGTTAGAAGGGGTGTGGCCGGTGGTCATCGGCCAATTCAGCCATGTCTGGCCTCTCAGTCTCGAGGCTCGTTGGGTGGCGGGATCTTCACGGCCGACGGCTCCACCCCCCAGATTTCCCGAGCGTACTCGGAGATGGTGCGGTCGCTGGAGAACTTCCCAGAAGCAGCGATGTTTCTGATCACCTTCTTGGTCCACTCTTTTGGGTTCTGAAATCGGGAACAGGAGGGGAGGGTTGTTAATGTACACTACAGTGATTAAAGAGGCTCCAACATGGGGGGGAAAGTGACCTCTTCATTGTAAGTGTGATCAGATCACCTTGTAGAGGTCGTTGACTTTCTCCTGACAGCTGATGTAGGCCTCATAATCAGCAAATACCTTAAATCTGAGACAAACGTTTTTGTCAAAATTATTGGGACGAGTAGTCGTCAGTATGTATGTACCATTTAGAATAATATTCTCATGAAAACAAAATAGGACACACACACACACACACACACACACACACACACACACACACACACACACACACACACACACACACACACACACACACACACACTTACCGGTCATGATTCATGAGCATGTTGACAACATCTTTAAACAGTTCCGGCTCTGTGGGGCTGAAAAAGCCAGTGCGGATCTGATCCATCACCTGCCGGAGCTCCGGGAGACGATCATAGTACTCATGAGCATTATACCTGTACACACACACACACACACACACACACACACACACACACACACACACACACACACACCTAGAGTTAAGCTATAGTTAAAAATGTTACTATACATACATACACACTATATGGACAAAAGTATTTGGACACCTGCTCGTTCATTGTTTTTTCTGAAATCAAAGGTTTAAAGATAAAAAACAAACAAACAAAAACAGGTGTTAATTAATGAATTATTACAGTTTTAGTGGACAAAAAGTATTGGGACACCTGCTCGTTTGCCGTTTCTTCTAAATCGGAGATTCAAATATTTAAAAAGTTGCTCCAACAAAAGCAGGATAAACTGTCTTCACTGTCCAAGGCTCTCTCTACTAGATTTTGGAGAAGCGTTGCTGTGAGGATTTGATTGCATTCAGTGACGAGTGTTATTAAGGTCAGGATGTTGGATGATGATAATCATCACCCCACCTCATCATCCCCAACTCCCCGGCTCAGCCCACCATCATTCCAGAGAACACAGTTCATCCACTGCTCCACAGCTCAATGCTGGGGGGCTTTATACCCCTCTATAGCCCACGCCTGGCATTAGGCAGCATTAGGTGAAACTCCTGCCCCAACACCAAACACAGTCTAGAGCTACTGGAGCTGCCAAGCTAATGTAGCTGAGGAAGCACATGAAGGCCAGTCAGCCTTCGCTTGCTCTCCGTGTGTCTCGTCTCGCTCACCCCTTGCGGTCCATGGCCTCCACATCCTCCACCCTCATTCCGAAGATGAAGAGGTTCTCCTCCCCGGCCTCCTCTGCCATCTCCACGTTGGCTCCGTCCATGGTGCCGATGGTCAGGGCTCCGTTCAGCATGAACTTCATGTTGCCTGTTCCGGAGGCTTCTGTGCCCGCCGTGGAGATCTGCTCCGACAGATCTGCTGCCGGGATCACTGGATGAAGACCATGCAAAAAAAGTCATTCATGCAAAAGTTTGGGCACCCCATGGGCACATCCTCTTCAGACACATTCATCTGCTCATTTTAAAGCAGCCTCGCTAGCAGAGGAGCTCACCTTTCTCGGCGAGGGAGACTCTGTAGTTCTCTAGGAAAATCACCTTGAGCCGATCACCCACCACTGGGTCATTATTCACCACGTTCCCAACCGAGGTGATCAGCTTTATGATCATCTTAGCCATGTGGTACCCTGGTGCAGCCTGCAGGGGGGAGCAGTGTAGGTAAAAGTAATAAGTGACCATGTCTTTTGGTTGGTAAAAATATATAAAAATAAAAATAAGAGAGACCCCCACCTTGCCTCCGATCATTATTGTTCTTGGTACAAATTTCTTGTTCGGCTCTTTTTTGATCCCTAAAAAACACAGAATATTAGAAAACTAGTCTGACATGACCTCAAGTGTCTCGAAGACCTGCAATTACATTCCATTACATTAATAAAGCAGGCAATTACAGTGATTTACAGCAGTAAAGCAGTACAGCTTATATAAATACACATGCATCAGCTTCAGTTTCGACTTCTGTAATTCTACAAGTACAACTAGGGGGCCCATTCCCACTAGCCTATATAAAATAATGTGTATAAAAGCATATATATATATATATGTGTAATGCATCTGTAGTTACACTGTTATTACATGATCATTAATGTGTTACAACAGTTATTAGGGACTTCATATAAAGTTATATGTAAATATAATGAAGGATGAATAAGCATCAGGCTTATTACCATGCCTTAGCTATATAGACTCCCGTGCACTGGTCACTTCTACCAGCAGACTGAAACACTGGACTATAGTGGACTATCCTGTACTGAACAGACTCTCGATAACTGGCAGTTTTCCTCTCTGCAGGCAGGGGGCAGTAAAGAACCGGCAGTTAAATTACATTATCGCATTCATACTTTATCTGCGTCTCAGAGAGAGAGAGAGAGAGTGTGTGTGTGTGTGTGTGTGTGTGTGTGTGTGTGTGTGTGTGTGTAGGAGTGTGTTCTCACTGTTATAGTAGGTGATGATGTGCAGGCAGTTGAGCAGCTGCCTCTTGTACTCGTGGATTCTTTTGACCTGAATGTCGAAGATGGACTCAGGATTGATCTTCACTTTGTACTCCTTCTCCAGGTACGCAGCCAACTTCTGCTTATTCTCCTATAAAGATGGTGGTTATCATTAATAAGGCATATTATAAATACGCAAGTAAATTTAATAAAGCCACAAGTCACGGTTCTTGCGGCCGTGAATTAATATGGAGGCCTTAAATTATTTTACAGGAGGCCACAAAACAATACAGTAACATTAAAATTACAAATCAATCTTTATACATAAAATTATATAACTCTTTAATGCACTATATGTCTTGATACTTGTGGACACCCCTTCTAATGAATGCATTTTAGGTTAGCTACCATAAGTTACCACACAATAGGACAGCTCCACAGAATAGGACTCTCTGGAGCTGATAAACATAGTAAGCCAGGTGGGCATGAAGGGTACAAATCTCCCCCAAGCATTGATCTGATCTATGGTTGGTGCTCCTTTCAATACTTCTGGGAGGAGTTGAAGAGCTGGTGATGATGGGGTGGGGTGATGATCATCCAACATCCTGACCTCACTAACTCTAGCTCTAGTCACTGGATGCAATCAAATCCTCACAGCAATGCTTCTCCAATCTAAAATCTAGCAGAAAGTCTTCTTCCTATGACAATAGAGACAGCTACTCCGTCAAAAGCAGGAGAAACTCTTTTTTAATCCCCCTGACTGCAGAAGAAACGATGAATGAGCAGGTGTCCCAATACTTTCGTCCATAAAATAAGGAGTCTGCCTGATTAAAAACATCCACTCCGTCATTTTAGGGGCTCTGTAGGTTCCCTGTTAAAGAAGCAGTACCTTTAACTTCAACAACCCAACTCGGGCAGCCAATCAGCATGACTTTGGGTACGGTCGAAGTAATCTGTACTGTGCTGAACTTTCTGCTACCCAGCCTTACCGGACGTTCTAGGTAAAAGAGCGCGGCGCTGACCTGCTTGACTTTGGCCACATCCCTGATGAACACCTCATCATCAATGTAGTTCAGCAGCTTCTTCAGCTGGAACAGATCCGTCATGAAGTCCTCGCCAATTTTCTGTAGGGGGACGACAACATCACACACACAGAGCAGCATCACTGTAGCGGTCACCAGTGAAGGACCCCCCCCCGCCCCAGTTAGTACCGTAGCTCAGGCTGACTGGGAGCTCTCTCCTGGTTAAATAACCGATAAGTGATCTGTACCTCGGCGATGAGGTCAGCCAGGCCTGGGTTGCAGAGCAGCAGCCAGCGGCGAGGCGTGATGCCGTTCGTCTTGTTCTGGAACTTCTCTGGGTCGACATCGTAAAAGTCTTTAAACCTTCAGAGAGAGAAAGATCCTGCATATTTAACATCCAGCAAACGCCACTCATATCTCGAATAGATCCATATTTATACAGCGTAGACTCTAAAACCTCATGCCGTTTCACTCACACAGTGTCTTTGACGATCTCAGAGTGTATGCGAGCGACTCCGTTGACCGCGTGGGACCCCACCACGCACAGGTGGGCCATGTTAATCCTCTTCGGTTCGCCCTCCTCGATCAGAGACATCCTGCGCAAACGGTCGGTGTCTCCGGGGTACAGCGCTGCTATTCTCTAACACAGACAGACAGACAGACAGACGTCCACTTTATTAGAAACACCCCCTACCCCTTACAGCTCCACTATACTGCAGTGTATCAGCTCTAGTTTTTGACCGCAGGACCTCCACTGGCCAAGTATTATCGGGGTATTATGTGTGTGGTGCATCTGAAGGCCTGGAAGCCCAAGGCCAATACTAATGGTGCACTGACAGTGAGGGGCTTCTAATGAAGTGTGTGAGGGTTTGTAGGAGCAGGTACTCACGCTCAGGTGCCGCTGGTTGATCTCATAGATGATCATCAGGTGTCGGGGTAGAAGTTTTTCGAACATGTACACGGGCCAGCGCTCCAGAGCCTCTGGCAGCACGGTGTGGTTGGTGTATGCGCACGTCTTCGTGGTAATCTCCCAGGCCTACACACACACACACACACTTACACACTTCAGATGACAATATATTCAATATATTTATGATGTATGAGAAGATGAAGGAGGAGCTAGATCAAGAATATGATCCTTGTATTTATGAGTTTATGAACAGTAGGGATATACAAATTAACCTGTAGGGGGCGCTTCAACTGCATGGATTTTGGAAGGTTGGAAATCTAACTGATTATAATAATTGAAATAAGTGTTAAATAGCAAAAGAAGCTAATTTTTGCCTTTGTTAATCTCTCAAATGTAAAATTTTTTACATTTATTTATTTTTTATTGTATTTATTTATTTATTTATTCAAAATCCCATTTTGGAGGTTTTCTCATGTACATACATTAAATATTATATATATGATTTTTAAAAATGTTTTTATGAACAAGGACATACTAATGTAAATCAATTTCACAGTTAAAGACATTATATATATATATATATAAAAAAATAATAATTATGGAACTAATGTCAAAGAGTTCCAGCTCCTCAAGCCTGAAAATGGCTGCATGTCAGCATGACAAAGCAGAACGTGCAACAGAAGAAAGTAGTAAAACAAAGGGCCAGCATGAGACGGCAAGCCTTCATGCTTTATGCTGTATTGTTCTGGCAGTATTATTATTATGATTGTTATTAGTATTATTATTAATCAGTTGCTAATCATATGTAAATACGCTTATACAGGTTTTACATCTGTGGGTCACATAAAGCCGCCAATCTGAAAGAGGGCAGGCGTAGGTTTCTGATAGAGTGAGTAAATTTGCTCAGCAGCTGCACCTTCTCCCAGCCCAGTTTCTCCACATCCACGAATATCCTCATGAGCTCAGGAATAGCCAGCGCTGGATGGGTGTCATTCAGCTGGATCGCCACCTGAGAAACAGGGAGAAAAGTTCAACAGTGAGAGACAGACCTAATCAATACACTACACGTCCAAATGTTTGCGGACACCCCTTCAAATGAACGCATTCTGCTATTCAGACATGCACACATACAGCTTGTCTGATCCCTGTAGAGAAGCACCATCAATAGAATAGGACTCTCTGCAGCAGATAAACATGGTGAACCTATTTGCACCATGCTGCCTGATGCCAGGCGTGGGTATAGAGGGGTATGAAGCCCCCCCCCAGCATTGAGCTGTGGAGCAGTGGAAAAACTGTGTTCTCTGGAAGGGTTGATGGTGGTGCTCCATCCAGTACTTTGGGGATGAGGTGGGGTAGTGATCATCCAACATCCTGATCTCAATAACACTCGTCGCTGAATGCATTCAAATCCGCACAGCAACACTCCTCCAAAATCTATTAGAGAACCTTGAACAATGAAGACAGTTTATCCTGCTTTTGTTGGAGTAACCTTTTACATATTTATACTATTAAAAACAAGAAACGAACGAGCAGGTGTCCCAATACTTTTGTCCACTACAAACTGTAATAATTGACACACCTGGTCCAGGTCATTCAGGGGAATCCTAATATAAGAGCCAGGTGTGTTAGCAGAGGTCCAGTACCGAAGTACTGAGAGAGGGGGAGGAGTTACCTTATCTGGAAAGCTCTCCAAAGAAGTGCGCACGGGGTCCCGGCAGCCGAACTTGGAGGATTTAAAGCGCCGGATGATGTCTTGCAGGGTGGCGGCCACCACAAAATACTCCTGCTTCAAACGCAGCTCCTTACCCTCAAAAAACTGAAACACACACAGACACAGACAGTGGGGTCAATGGGGTGAAGTCACAGTGCAATCAGGAGACGGGGGTGGAGCAACAGGGCACTGAGGAGATGCGGCCGGGTAACGATGCGCTGAGGGTCGAGTAACGGGGAGCTGAGGAGGATATGGGGCCGGATAACGGGGGGCCGAGGTCATTGCTAAAGATTATCTGATATTTCATAGTTTTGAGTTAGTTGGTGGGTAAGTTTTTTAAAGAAGCCAGAGTTAGATTAATTACAAGGTAAATATATCCACCCTTCAAAAAAAACACACACACACACACACACACACACACACACACACACACACACACACACACACTGTAGATACTTCCCTACACTGGTGATCACAGTAAAGAGAAGGCTCTGCTGCGGTTGAGTGTGAGTTAAGCGAGTTGCAGCACAGTAACCCTCTCTCCTTATATGGTCATTTCTACAGAACCTGCTGAAGTGCACGCACACACACACACACACACACACACACACACACACACACACACACACACACACACACACACACACTTACTCTCTCACACCCCCTCACTCCCATTCTGACACTCTGCTCTTCACTGCAGTTCAGTTTATGTCGGCCATTTCCCACTCACACCAATCAACCTGACATCTCCATGCAAATCCCCACCTTTTAAACCCCTCCACTGGAAGTGACGTGAGGAGACCTGGGCTCCACTACCACTGGATGCCAGAAAGCTGGACTAGGACAGTAGCTGCTCAAACATGTGCAAGATAAGTACAGACCAGCCTTCAGACCCCCCCCCTCCCCCTGTCAAACAAGAGTACTCACATTATCATTGGGGTACAGAACTCGGGAGATGTTTTCGGCCAGGTTCCTGTCCAGGACGGCCTGGATGTAGTCCCCAACATTAACTATGGAAGAAAAAAAAAAAAGTCAGTCCAGGAAATCCATCCAGTCGGATCTGCTTTAATAAAAGCTTTCAGGTTCAGAGTAATTAAATGTTTAATATATAAACAAAGTCAGTCTGAGTGGGGTTTGATGGGCTTGGTGTGAAACCCCAGTGGTCAGGGAACCCAGGGAAGTAGTCCCCCAAAGAATTTTACATTTGACCATCATCACCATTCCACAAAGACACACATAGGATCACTGGAGGGTTTGGTTTAGCAAATAAAATGGCTATAGTTGTGTTGTAGTCATGGCAACCATTCTTTACATTAGCTTCTGAATCCTTTAGCCATACTAAAGTTTTCATTGGGTTCATTGGGAGCAGCAGCAGGGCTTTGGCAGGCAGTCTGTAGTTAGTACTCCACACAGATCCCAAGTCTCGCCCTGGCAACCACCACATTACTACGCTGCTGTAAACTCATTACTTGAGCGGAGCACTGTAGCCAAAATACAACCGAGCAAGAGCGTGTGCGTTTTTACTGGTGTAACTTTAGCCAGTGACGCCTGGGCAGCCGCATGGGGCTTGTAGCGTGCAGGGGGCCCATGATGACCGGATCCCAGAGTGTAATAACTGACCTGACTGGTGAGCAGACATGATAACCACCAACACCTAGCAAGTAAACAACAGCAATTATTGTAAGTGACCGGTGACCGTACACTCTTGCAGGTTGAAGTCATTGGGGGCTTTGGCAGACCACAGTCTCATGGTGTTGACCGTGTTGTTCTTGTAGCCGGGGACAGGAGTGTCATATGGCATCGCCAGGATGACCTATGGGAATATGAGAGAGAGAGAGAGAGAGAGAGAGAGAGAGAGAGAGAGAGAGAGAGAGAGAGAACACACGAGTGAGAGACAGACTTCAACCATGTTTATAGAAAACCATGAGTCCTACAGTGTTGGACACCACAAACTAACAAAGCTAGAGAGTCCAAGAGTTCTCGCCTTGCCAACCCTGCTGCGTGGGGTCTTATTCAAGTTGTTACATTGTCCATTCCACCTTAAATGGTACAATAGGTACAATCAGGCACCTAAACAGTTCCTATTGAAATGATCCATTCCACCTTAAATAGTGCAGTAGGAACACTTATCCAGAAAGTAAGGAGACTAAGGAGTCGAGCAAGTGCTGCCAAACATTTAAGGTGGAATGGTCATTTGACTGTAAATTGTGCTTTCTTATTTAAATGATCCATTCCACCTTAAATGATGCAATAAGAAAGATAGAGGACATGAGGAGGACATGACGTGATTATTTAGGCATGTGTTTATGCTAGAACATGCCAACTGGTGGGATACAAGGGTACAACTGGTGGGATAGGAAGCTACATTGGCCTTAATAGCCGAGGGAGGCGAGCTCAGGCATGGACGGGTCAGCAAACAACGGTGCATTCAGCTCTTCATTAGCCCATGAACTGCTGAGGTTACCACATGGATTGGCTCACCTGGGTGTCCACCCACTTTGGCCCCTGCCCTGTCTCTTCCACTCGACCGAAGAAATGCACCGGCAGCATGTACTCCGGACGGGCCTTTTCCCAGGGGTTGCCGTAGCGCAGCCAATCATCTGCTTCCTCCACCTGATAAGACAATGGGTAAGGTTGAAGAAATGCTAAACAGCAGTTTTACTTTCAATGGAAGTCAATGTAAACAAAAATTAATCCACGCCATTTTGGAGCATTTCTATTGGTCCGTTCATCATGAACGTCTGACACAATGCAAAAGAACAACTGGCAGATTTAGATTATGTCGAAAAGTGGAAAATGACAAAAATTGAGATACAAGATTTTTGAGTGACAGCTACAATATCATCGATAAATATAAATCGGTAGATTGATTCATTTAAATATCAATTATATTATAGTAGTTCTAACGGTTTATACCTGCCAACCATGAGAAATCTTCTGGTTGAAAATTCCAAACTCGTAACGAATGCCGTAACCATACGCCGCCAAACCCAGTGTCGCCATGGAGTCCAGGAAACAAGCTATCGTGCATGAGAGAGAGAGAAAGAGAGAGAGGCATGCACTTACAGTAAAGGAAATTACAGCAGCATTTCCATTACAACAGGAAAAGTGTGTGTGTGTGTGTGTGTGTGTGTGTGTGTGTGTGTGTGTGTGTGTGTGTGTGTATATGCAAGTTCTCTTACCTGCAAGCCGCCCCAGTCCACCGTTGCCAAGTCCAGCGTCCTCCTCAATCTCCTCCAGCTCTTCCAGGTCCAGTCCGAGCTAAAATGTCAAAATATAAATAAATTAACAAATAAATAATCTCACCCCCTACTGTAAGTCACTATATCAAAAACATCAACTGCATCAAAGGACCACTTCAGCCAGAAATACTGAGGCTAGCCAGGACTGCAAACAAGCAGGCACAGAGAATGCTAATGCTAATGCTAATGCTAACGCTAACGCGAACATGACCATCATCATCTTCAATTTACTATTAGCAACATGATCCATTTCTGGCTAATGTGATTCTTCATCAGCACCCTCAGGAAAAGGAAAAGGTCCTGCATAATAAGACTATAAGTGTATCGACACTATCGCCAAATGTTGGTGGACACCCCTTGTGGACGTCCCTGTAGAGAAGCTCGGCCAATAGAATAGGACTCTCTGGAGCAGGATCAACTCATTGATTTCAGAGGAAATAAGGAATAAGCAGGTGTCCCAATACTTTTGTCTGTATAGTGCGGTATTTAGCAGTAGTTGTAGCATTGCCTTGTAGCATTTACCTGGTAGATGGCTTCATCACAGGCGTTCTGCAGGCCCAAGTTAATCATGGTGTTCTGCAGAGTTCTGCCCATGTAGAACTCCAGAGAAAGGTAGTGGACGCGCTGTAAGAGACACAAATAACAGGAAGACTGAGTCCTGTGTGTGTGTGTGTGAGTGTGTGTGTGTGTGTGTGTTTACATAGGCCACAAGATGCAAATACTGATATCCTCTCGCGTAGTCTGTAGCTGAATAAACCAACTAAATAAATAAATAAATAAAAATAAATTTTTAGATTTTCATTCCACCTTAAATGTTGCACCCTTGCACTGCTTATTTTCATTAGTGTACCAGTGCAAATGTACTCACTGTACCATTTAAGGTGGAATGGCTCATTGGAAGAATAGGCTAGTTATATGTGTTACTGTATATGTGCCAGAACCATTTAAGGTGGAATGGACAATTCAAATTAGAAGCTAAAATGATTTAAATTAATTTCCATCCCACCTTAAAATGTTGCAGCACTTTCTTACTGCAACATTTAAGGTGGAATGGATAATTTGAACAAGAAACAACAATTAACATTTAAATGACCATTCCACCTTAAATGTTTTGCAGCACTTACTCTGCTCCTTAGTCTCCTTACTTTCTGGATAAGTCTTCCTACTGCACCATTAAAGGTGGAATGGATCATTTCAATAGAAAGTACAATTTGCTCGTTGTGTGCTTTTTAACTGTGTAAGTGCCAGGTTGTACCTATTGTACCATTTAAGGTGGAATGGATCATTTCAATAGGAACTGTATAGGTGCCAGATTGTACCTATTGTACCATTTAAGGTGGAATGGACAATAGAAGAACTCGAATAAGACCCCATGCAGCAGGGATGGCAAAAAGAGAACTCTTGGACTCTCTAGCACTTCTCAGAAAACCCATCACTCCCTCTAAGCATGCTCCCAGCGCTGCCTTTACATGCTCTTTGCGCTGACTGATAAGACAGTAGCAGTGTGTAAGGCAGACCGCTGCCATAATTTCACACTCCACCCACTTCCTTAAACACACTGATTGTAAAACAGGCTGCAGTGTCAACATGCATATGGGTTACCGCTTAGATAAAACACTAATGTGCTTGCTGTGCGGCTCTGACCACTCGGGGGGAGAAAAAAAAAAAAAAAAAAAAAAAAAAAAAAAAAAAAAAAAAAAAGGGTTGGACCGATACCACGTTTTCCTTTCTGATACCAATACCAGAATTTCAAGTATCTCTCGATACTGAGTACTGATACCAACTCTGACTCGATGGCTAGAAATTCTGATATTTACAGCGTTCCACTTTTTAAAGGTTTTACTTTTTTTTATATCTTACCCAAAATAAGATATAAAATTATTATAATTATATATATAAATAATTATAATATCAATAAGCTTGAAAGGACATTTACTGGAAAAGTTTCAGAGCAAAAAAAACAAAACAAAACAAAAAAACCCAACAAATATATATATATATATATATATATATATATATATCTTCAGCTTCAGCTTTTTTAAAGATGGGATGATTTGCTTGCAGAATTTGCTGCAATTTAACTGAACCCATACAATGCCACTGGCTGCAACACAACCCCAATGTATAACAGTTGGAGAGGTGTTCTTCACATGAAATTCTCAAATGATCCAAATGGTTCCTTGCATGATGTGGCAGGAGAACCACGTTTGGTACCGTATAGAACAGGGTTTGTAAAAGAAGGTCTAAAGAACCTTCACCTGCTGTACAGGTTCTTTACACTCACAGATTTCAATGTTTGGAGTTCAGAGTTATTCGGTTAAACCCAGCAGCGTTTGCGTGTCAAAAGTTTGTGGACACATGGCTTATCAGCAGCCGCTTGGGGAGTTTGGTAAATGATTTGTCGACCCCTTCCTCCCAGCTTTGATAGCGGTCACCAGTAAATCTTCACGGCAGGTTCCACTGCGAAGGTGGCATCAGAATTACAGCACTGTTAAGTGACCACGGGACTGTCCTTTGAGTCGCACACATTGGCCAATTTATCAGAAACACCAACCACGTACATGCAATTGGGTGCAATATCTAGATGTCAATCCTGGCCAGTTTATTAGAAACCCCTCTTCTTGGTGTATTGTTATTGTTCGTGTTAGCAACACTCGAGCCCATTATCAGCGGTCAGTTTCTGACCACAGAGATGGTCCTGGCTGGATAGGTTTTGGGTGGTGTGCACCTACAGCTTAGGTACCTTGGGTTTAAGTACAGGGTCAGTACACCTAACAAACCCATGACTTTGCACAGCGTTATCAATATAGCGCTTAGCCACCTAGCAACTGAGCCACAAACACAGTGTAATCATATTCATTCAGTGGGTTAACAAAATATACTGAAGACGCCCCCCCCCAAAAAAAAAAGAGAGACTCTGGGTCCTAGAGTCCCTATATTAACTGAACTTATACGCCTGCCCTAAAGCCAACCATGCTAGTGGATCCCACGTCAACACCTATTGAATGAAGTAGGAAGTCTGGTGGTTCAATGCAATTACGAAACCAGACTTCCTTATAGCCTCTGAAACAGGAGATCAGTGAAAGGCAGTTATTGTTAAACCTTGAGCAAGGTAGACATGTTACAATCCCCACCTGAAAGCCCTACACCATGTTTGACAGATCTTAGGCATGCTCACTTCACTGTTGTTTGCATCTCGCGCCAAAAGGTTCGGAGCCCCCTAAACAAAATGTCTTCAGCTTTTAAAAAATGGGATGTTTTGCTTCTAGAATTTGCTACCATTTAACTGAACCATGCCACTGGCTGCAACACAAACCCAACGCTTAACAGTTGGAGAGGTGTTCTTCACATGAAATTCTGCACCCTGTTTTCTCGCTGCACAGGACTGCAGAAACCACTACGGGGAAGGGGAATTGAGGGCAGGGTCTCCAACCGTGGCCCTGAATGTCCACTGTCCTGCAGATTTTAGCTGACCCAACTCCTTAAAATGCCTACTGATTTTAGGTGGGTGTGTCAGAGCAGGGGAAACTGGGCCTCCAAGTTCATGGGTGAGGACCACTGCCTGTGTGCTAGGTGTGATACTGATGCCACCAACCTCCTGATTGTGTTGCCGCACTGAAACCACCAATTTGTGGAATGCAGATGGGCTCCAACCCCTAACTTGGTTGACTGTCCTGCACATGCAAACTCCCACCAGCACCCCCCAGCACCCCTCAGCACCCCCCAGCACCACGCCCACCTTGGGGTCCTTCTCGTAGTAGTACTGCTGGGTGCGGATCCAGCGTCCCACCAGGTGGTCCCGGACCGTGTGCGCAAGGGCGAAGTAGTAATCCCGCGGCGTGGCGACGTTCCGGTCCTTCACCAGCGTGAAGTGCAGATGCCTGTTGAAGCCCTTCTTGATCTCAGCGACGTCGCCGAGCCCCGCGATGCCGCGCACGCTGATCTGCTTGCGGCGGTCTTGGTCACTCAGCGGCTTCGCCATGGCTGGAGCTCCGGCTGAAAATGTGGAGGAGTGCAACGGGGGTCCCGGAGACCTTATCACGGCCTGGAGGAGAACTTCACTCCGCCTTCGAGCAAGCAGGGCTTCCTGGAGTGTGAAAAGAGTCGTTTCTTTGAACCGGCTCTTTTTTTTTAAGAGCTCGGACGAACCGATTCATCAGCCTTACTTGAATCGCAACCTTTTATACCATTTTTAATACCAACGTGTATTGCAGTGTTTATAAAATTGGCTGAAGACTGAATAATACTTGAACATATTATAAACATGTTATATAAAAGTGCAATAAATTATAATATTATATTAAATAATAAATAATATAAATTATTAAAGTATTTTTATGACGTTTGCACCGGCGTCTGTACTCGTCTATGAGTCAAATCGAGTCGAATAAAGTTTCTTTGGTCGTGAATCACGGATCACGTATCGGACATCCCACTTACTTCAAAGGAATCGGTTCATTAACCTGAATCAAACTCCGGTCACTCCACCCAGAGCGGAGCTTCCTGAAGGCTCGGCGTGGGGTGGGTGGGATTTACAGCTGCCATCCGATTGGCTAGCGACGCGTGGCGGTGCTTTGCCATAGGCCGAGCAGGACGTCGGTCATAGAACCCTAAAATGTGATGGAACCCCACCTCTGTTCTCAAACACGTGCTCAGATTAGTTCTGAATTTGCAAGTAAACTGAGTTCATTTGAATTCGCTCCCTAACAAAGCACGTGATGATTAGGGGAGCCAATAAGATGTCAGGCCTGGGGAGTAATTGGTTGGCCTATTTGTCCCAGGAGGGCACGTGCAGGGTTAGAGAAACGTTGAGAAGTGTGAACGTTTTGAACGTTTGTGTGTTTGCAGATATGTTGAAATGAGCCAAGGTTCCCTTCACTGCAGTCCAGAGGTAAGTGCTTTAGCACTATGCTAATGTCAAATGATGCGAAAACTCAAGTACTGAGTTCCCTTCTGGAGTACCGTGGAACTCCGGCACGCCACAAGCCACCGTTCTTCTCTTTTTGGAACCGTTTGGTGTGAAATCTGACTCCAGCTCCAAGGTGAATCCATCTAAATTAGGAGCTAGTTCTGAAGAGCTGATGGGGGTGAGACCAGCTCACGGTGGAGGTGAATAGAACCAGATAGAACCTCTAAAAGCTCCCTCATGGGAAGTTCTTCCACTGAATGATTCTGAAGAGCTGATGGGGGTGAGACCGGCTCACGGTGGAGGTGAATAGAACCAGATAGAACCTCTAAAAGATCCTTCACGGGAAGTTCTTCCACCTAATGGTTCTGAAGAGCTGATTGCGGGGGGGGTTGTAAGACCGGCTCACAGTAGTGGTGATGAATAGAACCTCTGAAAGCTCCCTCACAGGAAGTTCTTCCACCTAATGGTTCTGAAGATACTGCCTGGAGGCCTGAGACCCTGTTCTACCAGAGTTCTGAGAAGAGTTTAGCTTAGTGTAGGGCGGGGGGATACCTGTAGGGTCTCCAATAGGGCAAAATAGTCCCTAACCTTAATCAGCATTTCATAGAGACCCCGAGAGATGTGTAGGCTCACTGGTGGGGTTGTGTGTTAGGCAGGATTCCCTGACTCTGGCCTACAAAGCCAAGACTGGACCGGTCAGCCCCTCCGTATATGATGGCAATGGTCAAAAAAGAGTCCAACACTCGCTGTCTTCAAACCCAGACTGAAGACCCTCCTCTTCTGAGAGGACTTGGTGTGCAGAGTATGTAGAGTATTGTCTACAGCCTGACTTCTGTATTTAGTAGTATCTAATCTTGGCGAGATCTTGGGATTCTTGGCGATATAAACTAGCTAAGCGTATCTCCTGAGTGAACAGGGAAGCACTTCTGGAGAAGAACATCTGCTAAAGGCCTTCAGTGGAATGGTTACCTTGTTAACTGAGATTTTCCTTCATCTCCTCACCTCTAGAGAACAAACTGGAGTATCACGGCGCAGCAGCAGAAGCAGCAACTAAAGGCTTTTGATCATTGGACGTCCTGAGATGTCGACTACCTCTCAGAAGCACAGAGACTTCGTGGCAGAACCCATGGGGGACAAGCCCGTCACCGCTCTGTCTGGGATCGGAGAGGTGCTGGGGAAGAAGCTGGAAGAGCAGGGCTTCGACAAAGTCAGTACAAGTTCTAAGAGCGTGAGCTTGCTTTAATCTAGTGGTTCTCAAACCAGTCCTCAGAACCTCCAGTTGGCCCAGTAGACTTGGCGCCAACCTAGCTTCCAACATGCCTGCACTGGGTGGAGCGATCTGGGGAGGCCCGTGGACAGGTTTGAGAAACGTTGCTAATCGCAGCTAAGCACTGCAAGATCTAGTATCTAGTAGGACCTGCAGTGGTGAGGTCAGAGCTCCTGCTTCTTGTTTGAGACATTAGCCTGGTAGCTCCAGTGTGACGCTAAAGCAAGTAACCAACCAACCCTCAAATCTGGACCTTGAATCCAGTTTCCAGTCCTGGACCTTGCAATTGTTGGTCCTGTCCGCTGAAGTGGACTGGAGGTTTCCAGGACTGGAAACTAGATTCAAGGCTCAGCTTTGAGGACCTGGGTTCTAAAGCTCTGCTAATCTGACTCTCTCTCTTTCTGCAGGCGTTTGTGGTGTTGGGTCAGTTCCTGCTGTTGAGGAAGGACCGGGAGCTGTTCACGGAGTGGCTGAAGGACACTAGTGGAGCTAATGCACGGCAGGCCGCGTCCTGCTCGCAGTGTCTGACCGAATGGTGTGATGCCTTCCTCTGAACCCTGATGGCCTTCTCTGGAGCACCTCGCTATGGATTTTGTGAAAACTGTCGCACAAGCATTCTCGATTTTTCCAGGCCTGTTGAGACGTTGGTCTCGGGGCTGTGAGACGCTGTGGATGCGTATTAAAAGAAGCTGCTGTTTAGACGCATTGTTAAAGAAACGAAGTTCGTATCAGTTTCTAAAGAGAAGGAAATAAAGCATTGTTTTCTATGATTGAGGCTGGTGTCCATCAGGGGTCCGCAAGGGGTCAGTGTGGCGTAGTGGGTAATGATGTAGGGTTCGCTTTCCCAGCTGGGCATATGTCCACAGCACTTGACTCCAATAGGTGTCTTTGAGCAACACTGGAATGGAGCGTTTTGCACCAAACCGCTCTGAAAGAAGGAACACCAAAGCTGGGTATATACTTACTGTATGGACAAAAGTATTGGGACAGTTGGCTCCTTGGTGGTTTCTTCTGAAATCAAGGTGTTTACCCTGCTTTTGTTGGAGTAACTGTCTCTACTGTCCAGAGAAGAAGGCTACTGCATTTTGCTAGAGTGCTGAAGTGAGGATGTTGACCTGTTCAGGGATAAGAGCATCAGTGAGTTCAGGCTGGTGGAAGATTACCACCCCATCGCATTCCTGAGAACATGGTTCCACTGCTCCACTTCTCCCCATGTTTATCACCTCCCAAATATTCCCAGCAGCAAGATTTCTCTACTGGGATGCAACAAGCAGTGTGTGCATTTGCACATCCGTGTCAGCAGTGGGTGCAACTTCATTAGACGGGTTCTCCAGAAACACTGGGCAGTAGTATGTGTATATACAGTGATTACCAAGGGTGGTGATGGGACCTGTGATGGAAATCCCCCTCAGCCGAAAATTCTGACCTTTAACGTTTTCAGTAGTTCGGTCTCTATCCGTTCATAGAGATCCAGAGCTGGCCCAAGGCATACTCCAATTACGTGGCTGTTTGGGGCACACCAAGAGCACCAAGGTATCATGATAAAAATTACACAAAAATAACATTGAATAATAAAATGAAATGCTGTTACACAGGTAAAACTGATATTATATTATATATATGATCTTATATTTATTTACTTTAATAAGGTTAATCAGTTCCAGCTGTTGGCTGCTGCCACTGGCAAATGCAGATATGTGCTGCTTGGGTGGTCGATAAAGGCCCAGGGGCTTCAATCTCTCTGTCCCTATGGAATGATGAAGAATCTGGGTGAGCTGAGGTGGTGGTATGGGGGACCCTTGGGCCAGCCCTGTAGAGATCGACGTCTGGTCTCGTATGACTGGAAAGAACTGCCCAGCGGCGTTGCGGAGATGGCCGCAGAGCGAACTGACTTGCCTCTAAGGCCTTTGGCATTACTCGCTGCTCTACACCAACCAGCATGATTAAACAGTTTCATTGTTTTATAAACAAAGGACACAAATTCAAGGAGGTAAAGATAACCTGAATATTTTTGATTTCATGACTCGACAAACCACACCAATGGTACATTGATGGCATGCTTCAAGTTACAGACACACAACCACTCTCACCGTTTCACCAATCAGCTTGAAAGTAGGAACATTAAACAGGGAAGAGGTACGTAGTTAAAACTCACATTCAGTACGAACGCAATCCAGATACACAGACTTTAAGTTTTTCCCAGAGCACAAAAAAACCAGTAGCACAAAACAGCACTGGCTCATGGAGTGTGTGTGTGTGTGTGTATATATATATATATATATATATATATATATGAGCAGAACACACGTAAAATGTGTAAAATGCAGGTAGGAGGCGTGTGCTTGGCACTACTTATTAGCTTCCATCCAACAGTCAGGCACAGTGTGTGGGTTCTTCAAAGCTTTAGCCTTTTCACAAATAGCGAGACTAGCTTTCTTTCATTGCCAGCGTTATTTGGCTGCACTATTTAGCCTTTACATAGAACTTCTGGTACATTTCTATCTGTACAGAGTGAGTGAGAGTGCTGATCCAGGACCATCGGTTTGCTTTATATAACGTCATTACTACAAGCGTATAGAAAGGAAAGTAGCTGATGCTACATGAGCACTCTTACTCACTCAGAGAATTGCCTGGTTAATAGGAGCTGAGGGACCAGATTCACAAGAGCTTTCCCAAGGAATCAAACAGGATCTCAAAAAATCATTGATAGATTGTTTTAAAGAATGATCTAATAGTAATAATTTTAAGTTTTTATGGGAATAAAATGGTAAAAAATGAAAAAAAAACAAAAAAACAGATGGATTCTCAGTTTTTAACAGCAGGTTGTCCAAAATTTGACTAAAGTGACTTACCTCTTGGAAAATATCAAGAATGTATCATAAATGATGACGTTTCTCGATATCTTGAAATAATGGCTTCTCTTGATATGGTTATTCTGTAGTATTGTGGCATTTTTCCCCTTAATAATTTCTGAGTATCTTGAAATAATTACTTCTCTCTATATATTTTAAATTTAGTACCATGTAATGACTTTTTTCTTGATATTTTGTCATTATTATCTTGAGATAGTACCATTCTCTAAATGCGTCCCTAGGTCAACATGAGTTATTGTTATTAACTTCAAGAATTTGTTCATAGTATAATGAACTAGTGACTTACTGTGCTGAAATAATGACATTAAAATTCAAGAAATTCATCAGAATCTGCAAAAAAATCATAATTTCAAGGCAAGAAACGTTCTTAGGATCTCAAAGTAGTGACTTATTTATACTGGAGTTACTTATTGATGTACTTATTAGTCACAATAAGCCAAATTGTCTTTAGAAAAGAAATAATTTTTGTAAATAAAATAAAAATAAAAAATGTACATTAAGACAAATGGGCTACAGTAATATGATGAAAAAATTTGAATGACTGAAATCTGAAGAACAAAAATGTAACATTGGCTCTTAAGACACAATGGTGAATCTGGTCCCGAGCTGACGATTTCTCTTTAACCCTCCTAAGACATAGATCAGACACTCTGTCAGAGAACTGTCGAAACCGCAAACTGGTCAGTTCCCCCGAGGCTAAACGTTGGCACACGCTGACCAAATTCAGCTAATGTGCACGGAGGGACTCAATGTAGTAGAAGGTGGCGCCCAAAGCCCAGCTGGTCTCCACGTCGTTAATCTTTCTGGCGAGCTGAAATGCATAGACAGAAAAAAAGAAGGTATGGTCAGCCAGGGGACCAGTGTTCCAGGGGACTAGCTCTAAGAACTTTAGGAGACAGCAGTAAATAAATAAATCAACCCACTGCTATGTTGTAGGTATGTTGGGGTACAATTCTTCAACCCTGCAAATCCTGTATGTAGGGCTCCACAGGCCCTAAACTCGAACCCTGTGGCACTCCGGCACTACAGTTCTAGACTACAGAATGTGGGTAAACAGTCGATCACATGAGTGTTACACACCTTAAACTCTTTGTCCTGAGGGAAACCCAGTTCTTGCAGTAGCACTGAGATGTAGGTGAAGTCCAGACAGAGGAAAGGGTGGTCCCCCACATTGGCCTCCATGTTTTTACACACTGCACATAAAATACATGAAGGAGTTTCACATCTGTGTACACACACTGTTTATGCTCATTTCACATGCATTGTAAAAAAAAAAAAAAAAAAAGGATTGTATTTGATACTGGGACAATATGAGGCTATAATTAATGGTACCCCAATTTTGAATCCAGGTCTTACTAACATTGCATTGCTGTCCAAATACTTATGAATTATATTACTTATATTGAATATTTGATGTGCAGTGACGCTAGACAGCATAAACAGATGATTGTACCTGTTTTGGCTCCTTCAATGAAGTCGCTCACTCGGAGGGAGCCGCCAGTCTCTTCGTCTGAGTCAGAGAGAGAGAGAAAAAAAGAGGGGACGAGAGTACATGCATCAAAACAAAAGCCATAATAATATGAAATAATAATAATAGTAATATGTACTTAATCAGATCTTTGGATAAAGTAAATGTAATCTGAATAAAAAATATTAAAATAATTAATAAACTGAAAATAATTTTTGGGAAGTAAATTTGGGAAGAAATCCCCCAAAAAACGCCCATATTAATGCCTAGTTTATTCATTTTCCTAATTCTAAACAGAAATTATTTTTAATTGCACCCTTCCAACATCAGCAGGGAGGGTGAAGGCTAGCTTAAGCCAAACCTGTTATTTTGTTTCTTATCCATAAGAATCTAAAATGTGCGGCGTGGACCATCCATCCAATCCATGATCTGAAAGCTGATGCTTACCGATGAGGCCCAGGTCCACAGCGCGGTCGTAGTAGTAGGAGAAGGCGTAGAACTCCATGTCCTTCACCTCTTCTGCCTTCCGCACTTTTCTGTAAATCATCTTCTCCACTTTGCTCAGACACGACTCATAGATGGGCTCTCCTGAGACACAGAGAACAGAAAGCAATCAGTTCACATAGCTCAATTCTCAGAGTGAACGTCGATCCTCAACATGAATAGAGCAGCAGGACCTAAAGAGGCCCTGGCCAGTGAGAAGGCTCTTACTTTAAGAGGTTTCAGCTATAGGTCAGGGTATCTGCAGGCAGCAGCAAATTCTATTAAGTGCTTTTTTTAATGCTTCAGTCTGAAATGACTGCATTTTTACACCCCTTAGACCCACCAACCTTTTAGAAACTCAAAGAGTTCTATACAGAACTACCTACAAGAGGTTCTCCTCTTGTATTAAGAAGCATGGAACCACTGCCCTTGGAACCCTTGATAAAGGAGTGTAGTATGAGGGCGTATTAGGCAAGGAGGAGTAGGGCAGGATCACTGAGGGACATTATGTATGTATACATACATACATACATATATATATATATATATATATATATATATATATATATACACACACACACACACTAAACCAGGCAGATTTGGGAGTTGCATACCTGCTTTCTGGCCTTTCAGCTTGTAGGTGACCTCTGCATGTTCCCACTGCCCGGTGTAGTCTGGAGCCAAACACGGACTGATCAGCTCCTGATTGCTTGCTGTAGGGCGAAACACACATCTTTGAATATGTAATTTGGAACCACACACACACACACACGCGCGCACACACACACACATTTATATAAATATATATGTACTGTATATACAAATACATATAGGTAGACGCATTCCATTACGTCTTACGAAATGGCCGAATACTGCCCCCCTGTGGCCGGCAGGGTCACTGATTCGGAAACTGACTACGTCTACAGTGCCATCTAGTGACCCACACGCACACATTTGCATAAACGCACTGAAGCTTGGACAGGGTTGCATAACAACCAGCTAAATAAATAAAAGAAATAAATAAATTGAATTTTAAAGTAATAATAAACAAAAGCAATCTGATTAAAACTTCAAGTGTATAAAATGCAAATCCCAGCAGTGACCTGCTGCGTGTCCAGGCCTGGCGGGTTTCTCTTTGAGCCCAAGCCCCTCGCTAAATCAGTGCAACAGCTGGCCTCCAAGGAATTAATCTTCAGTGTTATTAAGAGATTAGATAATGGCTTATTTATCGGGGGGAAATGAGGTCTTTAAAAGCCAAAGATGAGCGGAGATTGAAGAGCACATACCAGGCTGTCCCTCAATCCCTCCGAGCACAGCAAGTCTGGCCGACATCAAACCCAGACCCAGGTAGCTGGAGAAGGGGGAAGGGGGCGGCGTCAGAGACAGAGAGAGGGAGCGAGAGAGAAAAATGATTCGTTATACAAACAATCAGGGCAGTGCTTTAATGTTTATTGTTCATTTGTGATCCCCTATTTTATCCGTTACGTCACTCGATACTCGAGTAACTGTACGCTGTTACTGCACTGAAAGAGTTTGATGTAAACGTTTGGACAAAAGTATTGGGACATCTGCTTATTTGCTGTTAGGGTATTAAAAAGAGCTGATCCTGCTTTTTTGGGGGTAACTCTCTACTGTCCAGAGAAGAAGGCGGCTTTCTACACAATTTATAGGAGCACTGCAGTGAGGATTTGATTGCATGTTGGATGATGATCATCACCCCACCTCATCCCAAAAGTATTGGATGGAGCTCCACCATCATTTCTTCCACTGCTCCACAGCTCAATGCTGGGGGGCCTTATACCCCTCTAGCCCACGCCTGGCATTAGGCATAACAATCGTCCAGCAACCATTTAGCAATGCCAAAGCAACCCTAGTGACCACAGAAGTTTGTGCACCCTTCCCAATGTCGCGATGGTACAAATAAAGTAAAAAACACCCAATCAACCATATGGGCCACAACAGCAACCACTTGGCAACACCCTAGCAACCACCCAAGATACCACAGTGAACACCTACCATAACCCATGCAATCTGTAAAACCGTTCAAATGTGTGGTCATTCACTCTAATGACCACATAGCAACAACCTAGCAACTGTGTGAAAGTGGGCAGCTGAACCACGTATTACTAATTACAGAATTACAGCATTAATTACGCAGTTAATTACACAACCAAGTACCTTTACTCTCTATTCTGTTCTGTATTTTGACCATGCATTAAAAAAAATTATGTGTGGAATGCAACACAATGTGGTGTGGACTGGGCGCCTGGAATCTGGACTCGTGCTTGATTTAGGTCGCTGTCTCTGGTCAGCCCGGAGTCCCGTATGCGACGAGGGATCATTAGAAGCCAGCCCTGTGAGAAGCAGTAATCTAGTAATCTAAGGTCCTGCTCAGACTCTCTAATTGGAGGCTCGGGTGCTTATGCTCTAATCATGATGGAGAGCCGGGACGCACACGGACATCCTCTCTCGCGCCCTGTCTTTCTCTCACACACATAAGGTTGCATTTAAGGAACCGAGTGATCCGGTCTAATGACGCCGCTGACAGATTTGTCTGCTGGTCATTGAGAGAGGCAGGGTCCCGGATTTAAAGCCCTAATCAGACCCTGCTGAAGCAGGAACATATACACAGCACAAAGGTCCAAAGGTTGGAGGCCATCTCACACCCCTGCATCAGTCTATGTTTACTGCTTCTGCCTGCGCGGTTTAAACAGAATTGGACAGAATTATGAATATATCTAAAGGCTGATGGGTGGTGCACGGTGGTCTCGAAATGAGGGGTGTTCAGGTCAGTTTCTGGCGTATTGCTGTGTATCTCACCACGTAAACGCAGGAGCTCCACTGACTGGAAACAGCCTAGACAGACAACAGTCAACAGTCAGACGTTCGTTGCTATCTTGGCAGTGAATTGTCAACACAGGCGTGTGCAGCCCAACGCTCGTACACCCCCCACGATTTACACCACTGAAATAGCAACCTGTCAAGGTCAGTCTGACCGCACCTGGCTCTTATAGGGAACAGCGAGCGACACGCTGATTGGTTTATTACTGCACGTTACGCCCAAAACAAACACACCCATGATTAATTAAGAGACTCAGTACATGACTTTTCCATGTTTCAAGTGGTGTTACCTCAACCGAAATCCCAACACAGGAAATGCTACCTTGCCTACAACACTGAGGCCAGGAAAGGCTGGTTATCATAATATAATATGCAAATGTACACCACAGAGAAGTTATCAGGGGCTGGGAGGTCAACGCACTGATGGCGAGTGAGGGGAGAGGACTCGGCCAATATGCAAATAGATGGTGCCAGACGCCTGTGGGAACGGTGTAAGCTTTACTCAGGTAGACTGCAGTGCCCAAACACTACATACAGTACATACAGCTACTGTATATTTTTAATAATTATAACTTCTGTCTGTTTTAATTCATTTGATTTTCTTTTACCATGATCATTTTATTTTTTCCTAATTAGTACTTTTAGTTACTGTTTAAATTTAATTTTGTGTTTTATGTTTTCTCTTTTATTTTTTTTCATTAATTAATTATTAATTATACTAAAGTTGATATATCATACAATTGATTAAATTATATTTACATTTTGCTCTCATTTTCTAATTTCTCACATTTTTTTTTCTTTTTGAAGCTATATTTTATGTCTCTGCTACATTGTGAACAAGGGTCCCCCCTCAAATAAATAAATAAATAAATAAATAAAGGTTCAATTTAATTGAATTTAATTGAATATCAGTTACTGGATTTGGAGAGAAAGATCAAAGTGAGAGAAATTATAAAACAATGAAATGTAACTATTATGTTTTTGAATTTACAGAATGACTATTTGAGTTCAACCAATCGAGAAACATTCCCCAGGTGAGAGCGCTCCGAGCCCCGCCCACCTTACCTGTGTGAGTAGAGGGAGTGGCTAGTATTAAACATCTGAAACGATGTCACATAATCGACCGGTGCTGTCTGGATGGTTTTCTGTGGGAAAATAAATAAACAAATTAATAAATTAATAAATAAACAAGCAAACTAGTATGAATTATTGATTCATCACAAACATGTTCTTCACACAAGCATTTCAGGAGAAACATCACGAAAATATTTGCGTATTAAAGAATCTGTTTGTGCAGCTGTGTCTAAGAAACGGGTGATGGGCGGTGTGGCGCATTTTCCAACACAATTCCAGCTGCTTGTCAAACACGATTCCACAACGGCATTTAATTAGTATTAAACCACATAACAACAAATATCTGATTGGCAACAATAAGAAGAAAATCCTGAGTAAGTTCCAACCTGCAAAACCAATTTTGCCGGTAAAGCCGTCACGCGGCCCGTCTGTGGAAGCGAGAGGATGGGTAATGACATGATAAATTGGTCCTCAATCCCTCTTCTACATGCTCTGACCTAGTTAAAGAACAAGAATATCGCCCTGCCTCCCTCTCTCCATGTCCAACAACCCTTATTTACCAGGCCTGCGGGATTAGCAGGGCATTTGCAGATTACGCTACAAGACAGCGGCCGCCGCCATAGTTTGCGAAGTGAGATACAAATTCGTTGTCGGGCGTTACCACTGGGTGCTGTACGTGAGTGTGATGTTTACGTGATAATTAGATGACAATTATAAAATCCTTTTTATTTCTTTATTTCTTTATTTATCGTTATTGCAGCTCTTTAGATTTAGTTAGATAGTTTTCTAGGAAGCTTCGATACCTCCTTGGATGAATTTCAGGAATGGGGACGCCCACTTTTTGCTGAGCCAGAAACTACTGCTAGTGTATAAATTGGAGCGTGGCCCACCTCGTCCTGTGGTGAGAAGGTAATCTGAGTAGAGCCTCCTCCCAAATCCAGCATTCCCACTGTCGGAGTTTCAGATCCATGAAGACCACCTAGCAGTTAAAGAAGAGAGAGGTACAGAGAGAGGTACAGAGAGAGGTACAGAGAGAGGTACAGAGAGAGAGAGAGAGAGACACACACACACACACAGGTTAGAGCAGGAGAGAAAGACGGAGAGTAATAAAATCACAGGGTGAAAGAGAGGCTGGCGATGGCGTGACAGCTGCAAATCCAATAACAGTTAATCAGAAATTCTTGTCTGGCCCTCTGGTCATATTCCAGATGTAAGCCTGTTATTGTCGAAGCTGCAAATAAAAGGGAGTCAGAAAAGGTCACTGCAGGATGACCTGTCCTCACCTTCAACCTGTGCTGAACCTACTGAACCAGGAATAGCAGAGGAATCTGAAGTCTGATGGACCAAAGTCTGATGGACCCAAAAGAAGAACCTCTGTTTTGCCACAGGTTTAGAAGGGGGGCGGTATGAAACATCCAGCATTTTACAGTCTCATATACACTGGGGGGCCTTAACCCCATCTTTGCTTATAACTGTGCCCAGAGGCAACATGTATACTGTATACTGTAAATGATAGCGGTCCTAAAATAGAGCCTTGAGGAACTCTGTATCTCACTTTTGTAGAATTTCAAGACACATCACTTACCTTTATGAACTGATAACATTCCGTTAGATAAGATTTGAGACCACTATAGGGCCGTTCCTGCCATTCCAACCATGTCCTCTGACCGTTCTATAAGGACAGTGTGGTCTATTGTGTTCAACTCTGCACTAAGGACGAGTAGCACTAACTAGGACTCCTGTATGGCTAGGAACCATGGCTATATATATCCATATATGTGGTTCTTATGAGCATTATCACATCGCAGGCCTCTAAATATCTGAATGAGGTTCCTGCTGTTATTCAAACATGGTGGAGGTAGTGCACCAGTGTTGGTATTGTGTTTTGTTGCCTCAGGGCCTGGACAACTATTACGGAAGGAAGCGTGAATTATGAAGAACTATGAAGAGCAAGAACTGTGATCACTCACCTAATAAGAAGTTGACCGTGATCCATGCAGAGACGCCTAAGAAGTAAAAGCAAGAAGTCAATATAAACACTCCTCTTCTGCATGAAGTGATTTTAATTCCATATAATACCATCGTTATTTCCCCCATACAGTCAAAACAACATGTGCTACATTTCACATGCATTAGGAGAGCTTCACATATAAACATCCACCCGTTCCTAAGCAAGACCTAGGCCGCTTTACAGACAGCCGGCAGTGCATGGCGGGATCTTGGGAGTTAAAACTCTTCTAAATCGTTAAGAAGTGATCTAAATTCCAAATTGACAACAAACGTGGAAAGTTTGCGGCTTTGGCGCTTGGGGTGGAACGAGCGAACGGTCACTTAGCGGCCATAAACTCTTTCCATCTCCGAACTCGCAAATACCACTTAGGCCCTGCATTAACAATAAGTCCGTATGATTCACAGAGACGCAGTAATCTGTGAGGATAAGCGGCGGCCAGGAGAGTCCGCAATTTCGCTCTTAATCAGCCTGGAGGAAATCTGGTTAGAGACATAACTCGAGACTCGCTCTCAACTGCACCTTCGACGACACCTCACTCGTTCCCGAATGAGGTGTAAACAATCCCCCCCTTTTTTTCCCCCCCAACAACAGAAATTCTGCACTTGTGCGTCACGCTGTGTGTCTTTAAAGAAAACCACATTTGATGCTTGACAAATTAATGGCAGATAATCCGTTTGCGGAGATTACGCGGGGACATTATCCGCTGCACTCGTTACAGCTCTGGAGAACTACTTTAGAGGATTGGATTAAGGCCTCATATATGCATTATATACCACAAATCTATACGACTCGAGCCATTATACAACAAATATTCCATTTACAACTTGCCCAGCTTCCTGTTTGGTGGGAAAACGTGAGGACACTGGCTGATGTCCTGACAGCTGGAGACTTGTGTGGTTACTATACACTATACTCTCAGGGTGGCTAGTCACTTTATTACCACTAGGGGCGCCACTGGCCTGTTTTAATGGATCGAGTATCGGCTATTTTAATCCCAATCCAGTTCAGAGTCTTTGTTTAAACTGCGGTCACTAGTTTAGAGCGCCCTCTGGTGGCCTCAAGGCACCAATTAACGGACATTATTCCCAGCCGGCTGCAGAAGCAGTGCGGACATTCTCAGAAGGTAAATAAAGGAGTTGAGGTTCTGCAGTGTGAAGCTATTTTAACCTGAAAACAGACCATAATATCTGAAACGCCCTGTTTTACCAGCGGGAGAACCGGAGAACCGCTCCGCTTAAAAATCTCTGTTTTTAAATCGGCACTGAAGAACCCATTCAGAACTGAGTGGAGGCTAACGCTAATTCTAACACACACACACACACACATTCACCCACTATAAACCAGTTATTACACACCAGTACAACCACAGATATCAGAGTGTGTACCACTACACACACACAGGAAGTGATCAGACTGCAGTGTTGTAAAGTAGCTGGAAGCTGATTGGTCAGGCAGGAGAGTCAGACTGGATTATAAGATATTAAACACTATAAAACATAATTTTAAGAAAAGTCTCGACTGGATTATCGGACCAGTATTGGCTGACACTGGGCAATAAGAGTCTTGGATTCGATCGGGGAACAAAATAACCTTATCGGGACGTCCCTACATTGAACACCATACATTCCCAGGCATACGACACCGTAGGTGTCAATAATTACATGGAAAGCCATGCAAACTGAATGAGTTAGATATTGGGATGTTAGAGGGATGTTACTGTGGAATGGTGGCATGGACCTGCCTACACACATACCTTCATCTGTACCGTCCATGATAGACACACTGTCCGCCCTGTAGAGGAACGGAGATGCATCAAACACCTCCTTCACCTATGAAGAGCAGAGAGAAAGGGAGAGAGATAGAGAGAGATCACAAAATCAATTCAATTCAAAACATATGGACAAAAGTATTGGGACACAACTCTTAAGCATCAAATTCAGTTGTTTCATTCAGTCCCATTCAGCCTCAGGTGTATAAAACCAAGCCCTTAGTCACATCAGTGAAAGAACGGGAGGTTCTGAAGAGCTCACTGAACTCCAGCGTGGTTCTGTATGTAATAGGAGACACTGCTGCACCAACAACAACAAGTCAGCTGGTGAACTTTTATCTCCCTCCTAGATCTTCTACCATCAGCTGTGAGTGGTGTTATTATTGAACAGTGGAAGAGTTTAGGAGAAAAAAAGCTCACAGAGAGCAGCTCAGCCACCGTAAAGGTACAGAGCGGGGTCAGAGCTCCAGACCTGCTGCTGTTAGAGCTTAGAGCAAAGGGGCACCAGCTCCATATTAATGCCTATAGGTTTAGAATGGGAGTTCAGAAAAGCTCCTGTAGGTGGAACGGGTAGGTGTCCCAATACTTTTGTCAATATATTGTATAAACCCAAATGGGAAAGGCTACAATCTGCACTTTCCACACAATTCCTCCACTTGCTCCTAAGAGCCACAGTGAGAAATAGGTACTACTGATACAGCGTAATGTGGCAATTATGGGGCCCAAGCATCAAATATCATGATGAGGTCTTTGTGTGTGCATGGAGACTTTTGCAGGAAGAAGATACAGGAAAAGCAAAAATGAGAGGGTCACATTTTGACCCTGGTATATTAAAGCAGTAGACCTTTAACAAATAAGTCACCATATCTGACAATTTCTGACAAAAGCAAATGGAGAAGCAAAATTGTTCGGCTTAAAAAAAAAATAATAAAATAGATTTGTGGCTAAACTGTTCCTTCAACCAAAATGGAATGGCCTTGGGGAGGAGTGTTAGCTTTTGTCTCTGCCTTACACACCTGAGGCAGTTCAAGACAGGCCTGTTTTACTGCTTGTATGAACTGTATGTCAGAGAGGCACATAATGCTAAAGTAAATATGCAAATCCTGAAGGCAAGAACCTGTTCATCTTCCTAGAGCTGACAGAACTGACAGATAAGGAAGTACTACACCCAGTGTACACTCTGTGTCAGCTAACTGCATTCATTAGAAGGGGTGTCCACAAACATTTGGACATACAGTGTACTAAAACAGAACACAGAAATTAAAGATTAAATATGTTTTTTTTTGTTTTGTTTTTTTAAAGAGATGTGCAGCGCTCAGACCTTGTCCAGTAGGTGGGAGGCTTTGTCCCCTGGGAGCAGCCGGAGTCCTGCTGTAGCTCGTAGAGCCAGAGCGGTGGAGGCCCAGAGACCAGTGGGCACGGCTTCCTTCGCCACGTCCAACAGCTGCAACAACCCTGCTTTACACTGCAACACAGCAGAGTCGGCTACATCAGCACAGGCGCCTTGGTCAACAATCACATCTGCACAGTTTTCCTCAAACCTGTCGCTGAAGTAACGTAAGTACCCCGCTAATTAGCATGGTGCTAACTGCATGTCTAAACCACACGTGTCTCAAAGTGTGTGGAGGTGTTCAGTCATCTCTAATGGACTTGCTGATGTGGTATCTGACACTGTGCGACTCTCTCGATCATTAAATAAAAAATACAGACAAATTTAAGCAATATTAAACACACACACACACACACACACACACACACACACACACACAGTCTTTTCAGAATATTATGATGGGCAGAGATCATTCCAAACCCAGGATGGTCATAATATTCTATGTAACACATAAACAAATTAGGTTTATGTTGTTAGGTTTGTGTTAGGTTACCTTGTCTGGATCATCAGCATATGCAGAAAGTCCAGGTTTTATAGCTTTAAATGTCTCGTGTGCTAATTTAGGAGCCTCTGTTGAAACATAAAGACATAAAAAAACATATATATATATACATTCATATAACAATATTTTCAATCAGAAAAGACTGTTTAAAAGTATGAATATGTGGGCCAATCGGGCGATACACATAAAAGAGGCTATTGATCAGGCTGAATTATATATATATATATATATATATATATATACTGCAATATTGGGTTCATATTCAAGTTAAGGCAATATTGGGCTTTCAACACTGTACTAACTGTTAAGCATGGTGGTGCTTAATCTCAAAATATCAAAAGTACTTATACTCTATCAATTATAGTAATTTGTAATATATATATATATATATACATACAGTATCGCAACCTCTGTATCGTGATGAATATCGTATCGCCAGGTTCTTGCCAATGCACAGCCCTACATCAAGGATGTACAATCTCCTCAGTACAGGTCCAGCATGACTGCAGGACCAAGTGGAAAAAGCACCTGCTTTACAACAACAAACCCCTGCCTGCCACACCAGCCCCTCGCAGATAAGTTTACAGTATTTAGTCAAATGTCACTTAAAGACAAGGTGAGCATCTACAAACCACCTCAAACTGGAGCGGAACCGAATCTGTAGCGCTCTGCTCTTCCAAAAGTGCAGTTTGGCACCACTGTTTTATATAACATTCCCAGATAGAACGTCCCGACTGTATGGAAACAGATTATATAAAAGCCATGTGCTCCAGATCTGGGCCAAAGAGGACATTTAGGACTTTAACATTAAGAGATTTTGATTAACTACTGTGACTATGCTGCAAAAAAAAAGAGGGAGGGTTTATATCTGAGTCAAAGTTTTAGCGTAATCATATAATAGCACATATAAACAAATACTTTGGTCCAAGATAAAAAAAAAAAATAATAATAATACTAAGAAAAAAAAAACGCACTCTTCAACGACCTCTCTCCCATCAGGCTTAAGTGGAGTGAGTGTGACCCAGGCCTGTGTGCCTGTGTGTGTGCCAAATTGCTGAGGCTTAGAGAAAATATTAACATAAATGGCAGGTGCTTGCCATCCATTATAATATGACAATCATAGCTTTAACAATAAAGCCCAAAGCAGCACTTAACTGATTTAGCTTAATATTATGATGCGATAACTAAGCCATTGGCAGAGCGCTGCTGAAAGTTGCCGCAGGCCTGGGTAAGCCTAATAAAGGCCGGCGAACTGGAGGCGGAGCAGAGCCACGTTCACACAGATTTGGCGTAACCCTGAGAGTGGCATTCGCTCAGAGCATTACAGCCACTCGGGCACATGTGGCCTAGCGCACAGAAATGCTCCAGCGCTGCTCCAGCAACTGATTTCCATCTGACGCATGATTGGTTGACTGGAAAAAACATGCTGGACGTGCCTTGGCTTCAATAAGAGGTGCGGTCTGAGTAAAAATAAATAAATAAATAAATAAATAAATAAATAAATAGGTAATTATTGTCTGTGGTACTCAAACATGTACTAAAAAATCAGCTACAGTCCCATTAATAACCATCCCATTTCTATTAATTCCGCAGTGGTGATTACGTTTAGTCATACCATTGGGCTCCATCTGGAACTGGAAGACGTGGATCCTGGTCCCAGTGCTTCCAGCATCGAACATAATCCCATACTGGAAGTTTTCCCCGGCCACCTTGGACAGCTGCTTGACAAGCGGCAAGGGCCAGTTCTCGTAACGCCGCTTGATGTAAGTGAGGTAGACCACCACGCAGCCCAACAGCAGAAAGACGAAGGCCAGTTTTGGAATCTTCATGATGGAGGTATGCGAGCAGGTGGTGGATGTGTGTGAGAAGTCGTGGTTTCTCCTTCAGGTCCGCCCACTACCTGTCGAACACAAAGACATAGAGTAGGGTTGGTGCTCTGGGCCTGAAGAACGAAGGAACTGTGTTCTGTGTTTTGACAGCAAGCCATTGAGTGTGGTCCACCGGACAGGTCATTCTTGACCCTTGACTTCAAGCAGCCAGATGCAGGTTTACCAGCTTTCAATGAACCAGCTAGCGTTAGCATCACTGGCTTTAGGAAGCGTCTAGAGCTCCTCGCATATATATTTTCCTGTCAAAGCGTGAAATACTAACATATGAAACAGGTGGGAGAACACTGATCGACCTGTTAGCCGCCTTAAAATGTGGTGTAAAGGCTTCTATTATTGACCACGCTAACGTCTAGCTAGTATGTAAGGTCTGTAGAGTAATGTGGAGTACTGGCGTGTAGTAAATCCAGTTAAAACACTTATGACTGTAATTGACAGTAATGAACAGAGCTAGAGTAAAAATAAATAAATAAATAAATAAACCGTTCCGACAATTTAATAAATTGTCCCTAAATTTAACAATTTGTTTCCTTAATTTGATAAATTGCTTCCTCAGTTTAGCAAACTGCTATCTTTATAAGTCGTTTCCTCAACTTCATAAATCGTTCCTTCAATTAAAAAAAAATCCTTCCCTCAATTTAATAAATCGTTCCCTCAGTTCAACGATTAATTCCCTCAATTTAACATTTTCCCCCTCAATTTAAAAATAATCAGTTTAATATATATTTCCAGTTTCTCAATTCATCAATTAATTCCCTCAATTCAATATATTTTTTCTTCAAGAAATATAATTCCCACAATTTAATAAATCATTCCTTCAGTTCAACAATTAATTTCTTCAATTTAATATATTGTTCCTTTAAGAAAAAAAATGTTCCCACAGTTTAATAAATCTAAATAAATAGATCAATTAATTGCCTGAATTCAATAAATTGTTTCTTCAATTAAAAAAAGTCATTCCATCAAATAAATAAATTGTTTCCTCAGTTTATTAATGAATTCTCTCAATTTAACAATTTGTTCCCCCAAAACAAAAAAAAAAAAACAGTTTAATAAATGGTTTCCTCAGTTCATTAATAATTTCCCTCACTTTAATATATTGTTCCTTCAAGTAAAAAAAAAACGTTCCTATGGTTTAATAGTTTAATAAATCATCCCAAATGTATTAATTAATTAATAATTCTTTCAATTAAAAAATAATTCTCTCAACTGAATAAATTGGGGACTCCAGGCTGAAGCCCTGCGGTCAGCCCTGCGGTCAGCCCTGCGGTCAGAGACTCAGCACCAACACAGGGACCTGACCGAGAGGAGAGGCGCTCTGTGGCTATGAGGAGCAACCCGGGCTCTTTTAGGAGGGTTTCCAAACATTAGAGGCTACAGCTGTTCACAGGTCGCAGCCCCAATCCATACAGCCCACTTCCACTGACGGTGGACAGGTCAGCAAGAACTTAGCGCCCAAAAGAAGAGCCGGAGGAGCCGGAGGAGCCCCGCTACAGAGACTAGCCGCAGGCTACTGAGCGCCTCCACACTGTAAACAAGCGGCAGAGCAGGAAGCGCCCGCAGCCCGGCTGACTGACACCCACTTCCCCCTGTAAACCAGCCCCAGCAGTTCGCTGCGCGCTTTACCGAGCTTTAACAGGAAACTCCGGGTTCCTTCTTCTGACTGGACTCATCTTCATCGCCTCATTCACGGTAATGTGCCGAAAAGAAGCATAAATCCGCCTCTATTACTGTTTAACGCAGCCCGCTGCTGCACTGACAGCCTGGCTGCGTGTCCCCTCTTGATTGCGTCAGCGTTGTGCGTGAGTAACGATGACGTGGAGGCGGAACACACCCACCCCAAACGGCAAGTCTGACCCCCACCCTCCTCAAACACAGGGAGCTTTGTTTTGTACCTTGTCAGAGGGTTACACATATGTTCCTCATGGGCAGGTACTACTAGTGTGTATTAATAATGGCCCGTATGTATTACATAAATGTACCAGTATGTATAATTATGTATTACATAAATGTACCAGTATGTATAATGAAGCCCCATATGTATTATAATGTCCCTTATGTATCATATACATGTACCAGTATGTATAATTATGTATTATATAAATGTACCAGTATGTATAAATATGTATTATATAAATGTACAGTATGTATAATGAAGCCAGATATGTATTATATAAATGTACCAGTATGTATAATAATGTCCCATATGTAATATATAAATGTACCTGTATGTATAATAATGTCCCATATGTAATATATAAATGTACCTGTATGTATAATACTGTCCCGTATGTATTGTATAAATGTACCAGTATATATAATGAAGCCATATATTTATTATATAAATTTACCTGTATGTATAACAATGTCCCATATGTAGCATATAAATGAACCAGGATGTAACAGTAATGGTCTATGTATATTATATAAATGTACCAGTATGTTTAATAATACCCCATATGCATTATATAAATGTACCAGTATGTATAACAATGTCCCATATGTATTATATAAATGTACCAGTATGTATAATAATGTCCCATATGTATTATATAAATGTACCAGTATGTATAATGAAGCCCCATATGTATTATATAAATGTAACAGTATGTATTATAATGTCCCATATGTATTATATAAATGTACCAGTATGTAAAACAATGTCCCATATGTATTATATAAATGTACCAGTATGTATAACAATGTCCCATATGTATTATATAAATGTACCAGTATGTATAATGTCCCATATGCATTATATAAATGTACCAGTATGTATAACAATGTCCCATATGCATTATATAAATGTACCAGTATGTATAACAATGTCCCATATGTATTATATAAATGTAACAGTATGTATTATAATGTCCCATATGTATTATATAAATGTACCAGTATGTATAATAATGTCCCATATGTATTATATAAATGTAACAGTATGTATAATAATGTCCCATATGTATTATATAAATGTACCAGTATGTATAATAATGTCCCATATGTATTATATAAATGTAACAGTATGTATTATAATGTCCCATATGTATTATATAAATGTACCAGTATGTATAATAATGTCCCATATGTATTATATAAATGTACCAGTATGTATAACAATGTCCCATATGTATTATATAAATGTACCAGTATGTATAATAATGTCCCATATGTATTATATAAATGTAACAGTATGTATTATAATGTCCCATATGTATTATATAAATGTACCAGTATGTAAAACAATGTCCCATATGTATTATATAAATGTACCAGTATGTATAATAATGTCCCATATGCATTATATAAATGTACCAGTATGTATAACAATGTCCCATATGTATTATATAAATGTACCTGTATGTATAACAATGTCCAATTTGTATTATATAAATGTACCACTATGTATTATAATGTCCCATATGTATTATATAAATGTACTAGTATATATAATGAAGCCTTATATGTATTATATGAATGAACCAGTATGTAACAGTAAGGTTTCATATGTATTATATGAATGAACCAGTATGTAACAGTAAGGTTTCATATGTATTATATGAATGAACCAGTATGTATAATGAAGCCCTATATTTATTATATAAATGTACCAGTATGTAACAGTAAGGTTCCATGTATATTATATAAATGTACCAGTATGTATAAATATGTATTATATGAATGAACCAGTATGTATAATGAAGCCCCGTAGGTATTCCACCAGTCCAGTATGAGATCTGTGAGAAACTGACCTGGTAATCAGGTCACTGCTGAAGATCAACAGGTCTGAAATGCTTCAGGTTGTTGTTTGCAGTGAAAGACCGGTTTCCCTCTCTTTCCACATTTCCCCATCTGAGACCCTGAAAAGCCAATTACTGCCACGTTGGGCTATTGTCAATATGGCACCAGCTGGCCTCCCTGGTGAGCTCGTGTCGGGGGCCGTCCCACCTCCAGCGGACCCCCAGTTTTGTTAAAGTTTACTGGGCTGAGGCGGAGCGGCTGACCCTCTGCGGTTTTCCATTCATTGCCTCAATTAACTGCCATTAGTCCTGATATATGGGCCAATCTGTGGTCAATAGCGGCGCCTTCTCATTTTCTCATGTGACACATGCGACGCCATGCATGGAAAGACCTCGGCCCGCCAATGCCTGAATATATATTAGCCGAGGGGGTGACCCATATTGAGAGGGCCTGGCTGGGTGGGACGGGAGGAGGGCGAGGAGGAGGAGTGAGGAGATAGCTTTAGTAATATTCAATGGAGGTCCCTTAAAGTGACAGAAAAACTAAATGTAAAAATGCATGAGACACTACCTGTCCAAATGTTTGTGGACACCCCTTCTAATAAATGCATTCAGCTACATTGAGTTGCACTCATTGCTGACACAGATGTGCAAATGCACACACACACGCAACTTGTCTAGTCCTTGTAGAGAAGTACTGCCAATAGAATAGGACCCTCTCGAGCAGATCAACATGAACTGCTGGAGCTCAACACGCTTGGAGGAGAGCGCTAACCGCCAACTATTTTTTTCACAACAGCTACTAGCAGACGCCATCTGCTTGATGGGGGAGAGGGAGGGCCATCCTAACCGGCCAGTCACTGACGGATGGCTGTGGCATCACCATGGGCAGATGTAACGACTATAACAACTTTTAAGTGCAGACAAAAATGGCTACTCCTTTAGCTTTAGCTTTTAGCTATGTTAGATAATGCTTGAGTCCTACAGTGTCAGAAACCGCATAAGCAAGGCTATCAAAATTTACTGAACACCTCCACGTGGTTTGAGGAGAGCATGTTAGCACCATGCTAATTGGTGTACATAGGCTTCAGCTGAACGTTAGCTACATTAGCCTCGTAGTTCTGTTGTAAAACTAAAGAAGCTAACCGACGACACTGAAAGTGTAAATTTGAGTTTTCGACAATCTCACTTTAACGCAAGGTGTCAGCAAGCGCAGAGCGACGCCATGAAAGGGCCATATGGTCACATTCAAAGTGTGTGAGTGTGTGTGTGTGTGTGTGTGTGTTTGTGTGTGACCCTCTATCTAGGGCACATGGTTGCAGAGGGCGTTGATTGCCTTGTGTGGGGCCTTTCTCTCTTATCAAAGATCAATGTAGGCGGGACACAGGGGAGGGCAGGGGCCCCAAATGTCCCACCAAACGCCCCCCCCCCCTCCTCAAACTGTTGCTTTCTCCAAGGATGCGCCGCCAGACACACACGAGTTCACCCATTGTATCCATGGCAGTCATTAGCGGCTTTTACCAGCAGCTTGAGGGACCCTCAGCCTCGCATTGTTCTGCATTATTAATTGGCTAAATGGTGGTTTGCATGTTTGCGGGCGATCGAGGAGATAGAGAGAGAACAGGTTGGACAGCAGGTTCGAGGGCGGCGGGGCGGGACAGGGATGAGCTGTGAGCTGCAATGCTGGGACCAAGGGGACCAGGGTGTCCTTCTCTATGTAGGGCTAAAATTGTGGACACCCCCTCTAATAAATGCATTCAGCTACTTTAAGCTGCGCAAATGCACACACACATACACACAAGTACTGCCAATAGATTAGGACTCTCTGGAGCAGATGAACATGAACATATTGGCTCCATGCCTAATGACAGGTGTGGGCTAGAGGGGTAAGAACTTTTGGGATGATCCAACATCCTGACCTCACTAACGCTCTCGTCACTGAATGCAATCAAACCCTCACAGCAATTCTCCTAAAAATCTAGTAGAAAGCCTCCCTTCTCCGGACACTAGAGACGGCCACTTCAACAAAAGCAGGATCAACTCTTTTTTAAGACCTTTTTTTAATTTAATAAGAAACAATCTATGAGCAGGTGTCCCAGTACTTTTGTCCATGTAGTCTACCGTATATCCTTTTTATTTGAACCCATTTCCCAATTCCAATTCCCACCCACACTGAGCAATGGGGGAGAGGGAGGGCCATCCTAGCTGTCCAGAGACTCTCTGGGACTCTCTGGGTCACTGACAGATGGCTGTGGCATCACCATGGACTGAACCAGGCATCTACTGATGACTGGGCAGACATACTGATTGCTGTGCTGCGCCCAATCCTGGTCTTAGCTTCATCCCTTAATAAATATAAACAAATAAATAATACTTAATAAATACTGAATAAAAGTGAAAGTGGAACCCTTTTTGATGCTAAAGGTTCTATACAGAACCATGTACCAACAAAACCTCTAAACATTCAAATGGTGTTAACTGGATCTGTCGTCAAACTACTCCTCTAAGAACCGAGGCCTTAACCTGCAGCGGTGGCACGGGTGTGCAAGGCCTCAGGGACAGTGTCAGGGTTTGACAATGTCTGCCGCAGTTCAGGACAGAGCTGCTAGCCACACTGTGAAAGCAGAGCCGCTGACCCCGCCCTCCCGCAACACTGATCTTTAAATATGTAATTTAATCTGTTAGTCCCTAATAGCTTTTTTACCCATTTAATGGGTCAGACAACATGGGTAATGGCCCTGTAATCTCCGTCCCACCGGCAAACATTTTTAACAATGATAATGACAACAGCCCAGCAGCCCTGAGCGGTGGATGTTAGCGCAGATTTAGCGCAGCAGCTCTACTCTCTGCACGTATGGCTCATTATTTCGAAGCACTCTCCATAGTGAGATTAATAATCCAACTAAGTTATTAAAGGCACGGGGCATGATGTGGAACCCCACCGAACTGGAATACAAGCGTACGTGTCGGCGCTGCCCGTATGAAACCTTACATCTCTGAAATGGCAATTTACTACACACTATTTCAGACTATTTTTATTGGCCCTTTTGACATTATTGCAGGGGCTGACTGGCTCAGTGGGCTAATGTGCTGCCACCATGGCCAGGGAGTCACAAGCTGTACTCCATGCCGCCTTCAGCAGCCATCAGCAGCCAGAGTCTGAGAGAGCACAATTGGCTGTACTCTCTCCAGGTGGGTAGATGGCGCTCTCTCCCCCATCATGCTGATTTCACACGTAGAGAACCTGGGTTAAGTCCCTATCATATTAGAATTGCTAGTTCTAAAAGGACAATCAAACTAGTGGGAAAAAAGGGGAAACATCTGATAAAAAAAGACATTATTTCTCAATTTTTTTTTAACATCTCAAAAAAAATTTATTTTCCCCAAATTGTGAAATATCTCAAAATAAGTAAAATGTTCCAAGAATGCTTTAAATTATCTAACATAATCTTGGCATAGTTTATATTCTAGTTAGTTTACAAAAACTGTGTATTATTTTCTTGAAGTTAAAATAATTTATAGTAAAGTTAAATAATATATCATAACTTATAGTAAGTATAATAGTTTATAATAATTATAAAGTATAATAAGAAGTTATAATAATAATATCTAGAAATAATATGTTTTTCAAAAAATGTATTTAATTTCTTGAAATAGTCTCATTTTTTAAATTACCTAATTTCTTGAAATAAATTCCTTTATGACTTTTAGTCTGTTATGACTTACTGCTTGTGTCATCAAACATCATACTGTTTATTTGAATATTTTATAATAATTAGGAATATTACTTATTTTTTACATTTAAAAGGAAAAGAAAATCTTACTTAAGTAAAAGATAAAAGGAAAGTCCCAACATACTTAAACATTTCTGTATTAGACTACTTCTGCAAGTATCTTTAACCAAGTATAATTTTTGTTACTATGTCACTTGTTTTAGTTATATATATATATATATATATATATATATATATATATATATATATATATATATATATATTTGAATACACTTATTTAAGGGTTGTCTGTTACAATCTGAACTCTTACATTCAAAACATTTCTTTGAAACATACTGTACCTGTATCTGTACCTCTGTCAGTTTGTGACGCAGTATCTTAAAGTAATGGCGTAAATGTCGAAATACAGACTTTGACTAAATGTTTGACTTATTTTACTGAAATAAGAAATTAGCTTCGGTAAGTTTGAGAAAAAACATTGAAATATAACATTTTGTGTGATATGAAAGGGGGAAATGGGAAAACTGAAATAGCAGTAGGCCACAGTTTTAGGATTTGTTAATGGGACGATGCTTCTGGGAAGAATAGATAATAGATTATAGATAAACTGCAAGGTCAATAAATGTGGGGTGATTTACAGAGCCGGTTCTAAGAATGTTCAATGTATTCTCGCTTCATCAAAAGTATTAAAGCAACATGCCTTTTAAATAAATACGTGCGCTGCAGAGCATTTGCCAGGGCATTAAAGGGTGACTTGAGGAACATCTTGTTCCAGGATGACAAGATGGGTAGTATCAGATTCCTACGATTGCCTAATACTTCCACCTCCTTACATGCTTCAGGAACCAGATCAACCTCAATGCTATTCACTGCACCTGGCAGTGGTTTTAATGTTATGGCTGATCGGGGCATAATCTCCTGGCTCTTGAGTTCTTGGCTAGTAGTTAGTTAGGGCCGGTAATAATATGAAGAAGCTCCCAAAGCTCAGTTCAAAACAATGGCCTAATCCAGCTCTTATTGGATAGTCTGCATGTACGCCAGTCCTCCGGGGCCTTAGAGAGACCCGTAGCCACCCTTGGGTTGTATGGCATTAGATCTACTTTAGGAGAATTAGTTATTGTTCCTCATTACCCGAGTATTTTTTTTTCACTTAACATTGCAGAAAATTCCCTGAAAATCCCATTGAACAGACATTTTAATTTCATTTCTGGTGGCTTAATCATGTCGGGGCAACGTAAATAATCCAATGGGATTAGGCTGTTTCTTTCATCTTCTCTTTTTTCCATTTTAGAGACATTTGTGGAGGCCTCTTAAAGGAGCATTCCATGCAAAATCCATAATGTAAGATCCTTATTTTACTGCACAGTCCCAAAAGAGGCAATTTCGTTCTTCCGAGGCATTTTCCTGCTGGACAGAAATGGGTTAAGTGTGAAATGACTCTTCATTTTCATCAACAAAATCATCCCATTCCTAATCCCATAGTCACCCAAGTCAAATAAGCACAGCCTAAAATGAACGAAACGCCACATACTCTCTCCACACCATCTCCACACATCTTCTCCAGACGCCAACATACCAGCTCAACTCACCCTCCTCCACGCAGGCCAGTCCTCCATTCACATATAGGCGAGGATATAAGGCGTGTGTCACAGAGAGGCGGGAGGTGGACGTTAACTCACTTGGTGAAATTAGAGGTAGCTCGGTCCAGATGTCCACTTCCATCATCTAATCCACAGAGAACCCACGGACTTAGGAGATGAAAGTGGAATCTTCCATTAATTATGACTCTAATATACTTATACTGAATTATATCCCAGATAAATCCTTCAAATTATTTCCCAATAATCCTCCTTATCAGGTCACGTGGAGTAGATATACAGTATATATGTGTGTGCAGGAGCAAGGAGGAGAAGGTCACGTGGTGGAGTTCCATGAATATCAGAGATATTCTCGTTTTATGGCTTAGAGAAATAAAAGAAATAGCTCAAATATATAGAACATTTCTATAACAGACAGACGGACAGACAGACAGACAGACAGACGGACAAACGGGCAGTAAAATAAACACAGGCAGGCAAATATAGATATATCTAAATATTATATTTA